>NC_141611.1:31580112-31760112 GCF_047967505.1 Dipteris shenzhenensis
CCCCTCCCTCCAGGGGGTCCTGGCAGTCATGGCCGCTAGACCCCCCCTCCCTCCCTCGACCCCGCCCCCGCTCCCCTCCCCCACCTCCGCCCCCCCCTTCCCTACCCAGCTCCCCTCCCCCCTCCCCTCCCCCCCTCCTTGGGGGTTTGGCGGCTGCGGCCGCCAGAACCCCCCCCACCCCGTCCCTCCCCTCCCCCCTCCAGGGGGTCCTGGCGGCCGTGACCGCCAGACCCCCCCCTCCCTCCCTCGACCCCAAACCCCCCCCCCCTCCCCTCCCCCCTTTAGGGGTCCTGGCGGCCGTGGCTGCCAGACCCCCCCCTCCCTCCCTCAACCCCAACCCCCCCTCCCTCGACCCCAACCCCCCCCACCCCCTCCCTCCCCTCCCCCCTCCAGGGGTCCTGGCGACCGCGGCCGCCAGACCCCCCCTCCCTCCCTCGACCCCAACCCTCCCACCCGCCCTAGCGGCCGTGGCTGCCAGACCCCCCCCCTCCCTCCCTCGACCCCAACCCCCCCCCACCCCCTCCCTCCTCTCCCCCCTCCAGGGGTCCTGGCGACCGTGGCCGCCAGACCCCCCCTTCCTCCCTCGACCCCAACCCCCCCCTCCTTCGACCCCAACCCCCCCCATGCCCTCCCTCACCTCCCCCCTCTAGGGGTCCTGGCGACCGCGGCTGCCAGACCCCCCCCCCTCCCTCCCTCGACCCCAACCCTCCCCACACCCTCCCTCCCCTCCCCCCTCCAGGGGGTCCTGGCGGCCGTGGCTGCCAGACCCCCCTCCCCCTCCCTCCCTCGACCCCGCCCCCGCCCCCGCCCCTCCCTCCCCCCCTACCTGGCACCCCCGCCCCTCCCGTCCCCGCCCTCGCCCCCGCCCGCCACCCCCTCCCTCCTCTTCCCCTGGAGCCCCCTCCCTCCCCTCCCCCCTCCAGGGGGTCCTGGTGGTCGCGGTCGCCAGAACCCCCCTCCCTCCCTCCCTCGACCCCGCCCCCGCCCCCACCGCTCCCTCCCCCCCCTCCCTACCTGGCTCCCCTCCCCCCCCCTCCCCCCCCTCTCCCTCCCTCCACCCCATCCCCCGCCCCTCCCTTCCCTCCCCCCTCTCCATCCTCTCCTTCTCCTCCCCTCCTGGTGAACCTCTCTCTCTCTAGTTCCTCTCTCTTCAAATTTAAAAAAAAAATCTAGATAAAGAATTAATCAAAAAAATTTGCAAGTACCTGGAAAAAGTTTGTAAGTTTGCTCTTTCTTGCTTTCTTGCTCTTCCTTCCTTGCTTTCTTGATCGTCCTTGCTTTCTTGCTTCAATGAATGAAATGAGGGGAGAATGAATGAAGAAGGAAGACTATATATAAGAAAATTTAGGTTTTCCTCCTCCTCTCCTATTGGCTTTCCATTCCTCCCCTCTCTCCTATTGGCTTTTCATTTATCCCCTCTCCCATTGGCTCCCATTACTCCCCCTCTCCCATTGGACCCCCATCCCTCATCCCAATCTTCCATTAGCCCTCCCCCCATCCATTTCTTCCTCCCCCATTGACACCACTCCCATCCCACATTTCCACCACGTCCCATACTCCTCCCATTTCCCAAAATCCCATATTTTCCCATCTCACCCTCCTCTTTTTCATCCCCTATTAACTCCCCTCACTCATTTCACTCCCTTATTATCCTACTCGCCTATTATCTTCCCCTCTCCCATTCCATTCTTCCCTCTCCACTCTCACTTCCACTTCCCATTACTCACTTGCCATTTGAAAACTATTAATATATTATTATACTATTTTTTATACTTATTATCATACACCCCTATTACTTCCCTCTCCCATTCCACTCCTCCCTCCTCACTCCCACTTCCACTTCCCATTACTCACTTGCTATACACATTTGCAAACTATTAATATATTATTATATGATTTTTTATACTATTTGCAAACTTACATGTGGACAAAATCACACGTGTCAAAGCAATCCTATTGTGGTCATACAACAACTGTTCCTTTATTCAAGGGCACATTTATCCTCATCAACAAGCTTATTTACTCAAGGTATGAAGTGCATAATTTGTGCACTAGGTGTTTACTTTGTTGTATCAAAATTGTTTGCCACACACACATACATATACACATACCGAGAATTTTCTAATATTATCGCATCTACATTTCTCCAATGGGCACAAAACTTTGTACACGCCTCAACCTAGGTCGTATTGACTTGCATACAAAGTGGTGCACCCATCCCATAAGTACTTGTTCGGATAACACACCTCCAAACGTATTTTATGACGATTGTGCATAACACTAGGAACAAAATGGTGTATAATGTGCAATCGACTATGCAAAGCATATCCAATGGACACAAGACTTTGCACGTTCCTCAACCTAGGCAGTATTGACTTGTGTGCAAAGTGGCATGCCCATCCGATAAGTACTTGTTTGAAAAATACACCTAGGATCGTGTTTCAAAAATACACCAAGGCCAAAAACGGTATTTAATACTCAATCTACCACAGCATGACACTAGAGCAAAAAATAGTATTTAATGCTCAATCGACCATGCAAAGGATATCTGATGGGCACAATACTTTTCCTACACCGCAACCTAGGTGGTATTGAAATGTTCTCAAAGATTCACACCCATCTGATAAGTACTTGGTCAGATAACACACCTAAGGGCGTGTTTTTTTGCGGATGTGCATATCACTAGGGAAAAAACAGTGTATAAGGTGTGATCGACCATGCAAATCATATCCGATGGTGACAATACTTTGCACGCACCTCAACGTAGTTGAAACGGACCTGTGTGCAAAGTGGAGCCCCCATCCGATAAGTTCTTGTTTGATTAACACACCTAGGACCGTGTTTTTTCATGGTTGTGCATGACACTAAGGCAAAAACGTTGTTTTATGCTCGATCGACAATGCAAAGCATATCCGATGGGCACAATACTTTGCACACACCTTCAACAAGGTGGAATTGACTTATATGCAAAGTGGCACTCCCATCCCATAAGTGCTTGATCGGATAACATACCTAGCAGTGTGTTTTTTTTACGGATGTGCATGACACTAGAGTAAAAATAGTATTTATTGCTCGATCGATCATGCAAAGGATATCCGATGGGCACAAAACTTTTTGTACGCCTCAACCTAGGTGGTATTGGAATGTTCTCAAAGAGGCACACCCGTCCAATAAGTACTTGGTCAGATAACACACCTAAGGTCGTGTTTTTTTGCGGATGTGCATATCACTTGGGAAAAAATGGTGTATAATGCGTGATCGACCATGCAAAGCATATCCGATGGTGACAATACTTTGCACGCACCTCAACGTAGTTGAAACGGTCTTGGGTGCAAAGTGGAGCCCCCATCCGATAAGTATTTGTTTGAATAACACACCTAGGGCTGTGTTTTTATATGGTTGTGCATGACACTAAGGCAAAAACGGTGTTTTATGCTTGATCGACAATGCAAAGCATATCCGATGGGCACAATACTTTGCACACATCTTCAACTAGGTGGAATTGACTTATAGCAAAGTGGCATTCCCATCGCATAAGTACTTGATCGGATAACACACCTAGCAGCGTGTTTTTTTACAGATGTGCATGACACTAAGGCAAAAATGGTATTTAATGCTCGATCAACCATGCAAAGCATATCCGATGGGAACGATACTTTTCCTATGCCTTAACCTAGGTGGTATTGAAATTTTCTCAAAGAGGCACACCCATCCAATAAGTACTTGGTCAGATAACATACCTAAGGGCATGTTTTTTTGTGGATGTGCATATCACTATAGGAAAAACGTTGTATAATGCGTAATCGACCATGCAGAGCATATCCGATGGTGACAATCACAACAAGACAAAGCACCCATGGACGCGTGCATAGACGCGTTTCATGAACTAAATAAAAAACTTACGGGCGCATCTATTTGCGCGTCAGGAGACCCACGTCTAATTGCACGTTTATATATCAGACTTACGCACGTATAGATGCGCACAGACACGCGTAAATAGACGTGCTTATAAACGCTTTCATAGACGCACGTATAGACGCAAGTCGAACAGACAAACGCGAATATAAATTCGTTTTTAAACGCACTGATAGACGTGGCTTTTTTTTTTTTTTAATTTTACAGAATACTGTGTATGTTGTGTATGCTATATAGTTATAAGAATCCCATATCCACATTCTGTAATTCAATTCTTACAGCCAACCGCATTTTAATTACAATTCAAAATAAAATATTACAACTCCAAAACGCAATAAAATTGAAAGCTCAAAAAGTGCTTGTATATACATATAGCATGAAGCTAAGCCACATCATGTGGCTCCAAGTACAAAAAATAAGGAAGCTAAGCCATGTCATGTGGCTTCAAGTACAAAAAATAAGAGGAGTCTATATACAAGAGGCACGAAGCCAAGCCAATGGCTTTAAGTACAAAAAAGAATAGTAGCACTACTTCTACGACTAATCCTCGCTGCCTTCCACGCTCCCTTCTGCGCTCCCTTCTGCACCTCCTTCCTCGTCTTCCTCGTTGTCTTGTGCAGGGGCGGCCTGTAAACAAGGGACAACATATATCAATGTATGAAAAATCAAATCTTTACTTATAATTTTGGCATTATTTAATTACTTTCAAATACCTGGGGGGCCTGTCCAGTAGCTCGGGTATACTGCTCCTCAGTAATCAACCCGTCATCATAGAAGTTCCTCCATGTATCTCCTCTGCGATGGTGGCGGTGGTAGGCTGTCTCCACTGGAGTAGGGTATCTGCCCACGATCTCAAGCTGCATGACCGCGATACACTTTGTGGAGGGATTAGTACAAAGAAACAACCAACCTCCTAATAAACTACATAAGCAATATAATTTGAGATCGATACTTACAAATTGGGCCTCCCATGATTCAACACCCCCTGCTCCAAAATGCGCGCTCCCATATTCCTCCATCTGGATCCTCCGTGCCTCCACGTGCTGCAGACTGGGCTCCTCCCTCGCTGACTTCATTGCCTTCTTCCACTCACGCTTCTGAGCGGTGTGGGGCGGGCCCCTTGGAGGTTGACTTGCCTCAAGTCTGGTAAGCTCCGCTAGTGCCTGCCTCTTAAGGGAAGATCTTTTATTGCTAAGTATCATAACAATCTTTGACTTCCCCCATTTATCTGTGAACTGGCGATTGGGGGGGTTAGGATACCTAGAGCGAACAGTAGCGAGGGTCTCATCAGCCAACCTCTTTGGGTGGTCTTTATAGTGGATAAAGCAATCTCTGTAATTGTTAGCAATTACAAAGCGCATGAAGGCCATGATGTCCTTCCCCCACGCATCCATCAAGATGCCTCCTGTCTGAGTGATGTCATAATAAATCGTACCATCACCCAGAGGCACGTCTAAATCATCCGAGTCATCCTCCTCCTCACCACCACATGGCCCAAAGCACTGTGCCATGCATCCGCCACCGCTCTCCCTGCTACTACGCCTGCTACCCTGTCGTGTCGAGCTCGTACGCTGGCCACTCATAGTTGGGGACTGCACGGGACTACGCTGACCACTCGTAGCTGGAGAACCGAGTCTCCACGGCTGGGGAGTACGTCGACGGCTCGCCGAGACAGAAGGACCTCCTAACGGCATGGGGGAAGGGGCATAAGATGGGATGGCAGAAGGGACATAAGACGGCATAGGGGAAGGGGCATAAGACGGTACGGGGGAAGGGGCATAAGACGGGGCATAAGACGGCTGTGCAAACTCCGCTGGGGTGATCTCAGGCGGTGTGGGGTGGCTCGAAGTCTGTAGTGCCGACTCCTGGGGAGTGTTAAGGGTACCCGTCATGTACCCGTATAACTCTGCAGGACTAGGAGGGTGCCCTAAAATGTTATATAAATCCTTTCATATCGATTCCCACGGATCAGGTGAGCTAGAAGCACTTCCTCCCCACATGTTGAACTGGAAAAAAGGAAACAAATCTATTACTTTGGGAGCTGAGAAGAAAGGGGAAAAAAAAAGGGGAAAAAAAAAGAGGCTCTGTCAGAGCGCGTCTATAGACCTGTCTAATCTTCGCGTCTATAAACCCGTCTAATAGAGCGTTTAACAATTCAAGTAAAAGCGCGTCTAACAGTCCGTTCATCAATCCGTCTAACAGTGCGTTTACAAGCGCGTCTACCAGCGCATCTAACAGTCCGTCTAAACATCCGTCTAACAACGCGTCTAAAAGCACGTCTAACAATTCGTTTAAAACTCCGTTTAACAGAGCGTCTGTGTGAGCGTCTACATACGCGTCTGTGTGTGTCTGTAACAAGCCAGACGCGCATATAGACACGCCTGTAGACGCACGTTTAGACGCGCCCTCAGACGCCTCTATACATGCGCTCCGATAGTCGAGAATACTAAAAAGTCGAAAAGGACGTTTCACCCGACAAAAGAATGTGTCGCTCATACCTAGATGCTGCGTTTCGTGGATGTGAGAAAGTACAAAACTGGAAAGAGCAAGCAAGAACAACTTCAAAAGGACTTACTTGGAAAAAGGTATGGAAGGATCTTTCTTTTCCAAACTTGTTTCTTCTCCTTGTTTGTACTCCTCCTCTTCTTTAGGCTTGGAAGCAAGTGTAGGTACGGTCCCTTTGTCTTGAGTGAAAGCTTGGAACTGTGTATGGAAGGCTCTCTCTTAAGCTTTGAATCTATAGAACTGCTAATAAAGAAGGAAGAAAGTCGCTCGCGAAGTTTAAGTAGTCAAAAGAAAAGCAAAGCGAGCGGCGTGCCGAAAAGCAGGTTTAAAAGTCACGTCTATAGTCGCGTCTATTAGCGCGTCTATAGTCACATCTGAATACACAGAGTAGATGCGTCTATAGTCGCGTCTATTAGTGCGTCTACAGGCGCGTTTAAATACACAGAGTAGACGCACGTTTAGACGCGCAATTAGACGTGATGATAGACGTGGCGATAGACGCAACACAGAGTTTTTAAGTTAAGCATTTGAAGAAGAGCAAATTTGGTGGGTTGTTTGTTTGTAGGATGTCTCCATCTTACAAGCAGCTCCACCAGTGAGGATGAATCCCTCCGTATCCACCATCGCGAAATGTGGTTGGAGCAAAAAATCAAATGTCTGTGTGATCGATGTCGAGGAAACATGTATCGTGCACGCAGGATTACGCTCAATCATATCTCAAAGTATGGAGAATGGGATGTGACCGTAAACAGGGTAAGGGTTTGTAAGTTAAGGTTGATTGAGATACCTATGGGTGTTCATATGTTTGAGTTATAATGATCCCGTTTTAATTTGATACAGGATGCAGTGCCACACCCGCACATGTTACCCTATGCCCATCATGAGGAGGCGAAGCGTCGGCGATATGAGGTGGGATCTTCAGGAGGGACCGTTACGGATGCATGGAGTGATGGTGATAGTAGCCCTCCACCATTACCTCGTGAAGCCGTGGAGGAGGAGGTGTTTGATGATATGGTGCGAGATTTATATGTCCATCAAGGGAGGGATAATAGCATGGAGCAAGATGATCTTTTTACCGCAGCATCGACTCCACTATTTGAGGGGTGCACATTCTCTATTCTACGTGCCTCCCTTGAGTTACTAAACTTGCAAACCATCTATGGATGGAGCAATGCAAGTTTGAATGCATTACTCAAGTAAGCTTTAAAGTCGATTTTGCAAACATCGTGAATTATGCTAGTGGGTCAATTACTCGAATGCTTTTCTTCATTTATGGTCTTCACGTGCAGGCTATTGTGTAAAATGCTTCCAAGGGAGAATAAATTACCGACCTCAAGAGATATGGCAAGGCAACATGTGACCTCTCTTGGAGGATTAGATTACAAGCGCATCCATGCATGTGTCAACGATTGCAGTTTGTTTCGTGGACTACATAAGGATGCAAGAGAGTGTCCTACTTGTGGAGAGGCAAGATATAGACCAGATCTCAAAACCTTGGACGTGCCTCGTAAGGTATTGCGACATTTTCCCATAATCCCTCGCATCCAACATATGTTCAAGTGCAAATCTATTGCAGAGCTCATGTCATGGCATTCCTCCCATCGATCAACCGATGGCAAGTGGAGAACTCCCGCGGACTCTCCTGCGTGGAAGCATATTGAAGACACATGGCCAAGCTTCAAGGAAGAACCTAGGAGCTTGAGACTTGGATTGGGTATGGACGGTGTGAACCCATTTGGTCTCAAAAGCACGTCTTACAGTGTATGGCCAGTGGTATTGGTGAATTACAATCTTCCACCCTCTATGGCTATTAAGAAAGGACATGTCATGCTGTCCCTTCTAATTCCAGGGAAACATAAAGTCAAAAACCCTAATGTTTATTTGGAGCCTTTGATTGATGAGCTAGAGATACTTTGGAGAGGTATCGAGGTGCATGATGTGAGCAGGCCTCCCTCGTCACGAGACTTCAACTGCAAAGCAGTCTTGATGTGGACGATGCATGACTTCCCAGGCTATGGCGAGTGTTTAGGTAAGCATTGCATTTTTAAATTATGAATAGGCAAAGGACATGGCACCCTAAACCCACCTTCCACTCTTAATTGCATCTATTGTTTCAGGTCTCACTACATCGGGTTACCATGCATGTCCTGTTTGTGGTCTTTCACTAGTTGCCTCATGGGTAGACGCATTGAATAAGGTCATCTATGAGAATCACCATCGATTTCTCCCACCTGATCATCCTAGATATGTTGCCCCTTGGAATGAAGTCCTCCCACAATCACTCACCGCGGGAGATTGGATGAGAATTTGGGACGGTTCCACGACTCCTCCACCACTTGGCATGAGCCGGTAAGGATTTGTAACTATTGGCTAGAAGTAAAGATTGGCTATATTGGTTGAAAGTGAAGATTGCACGCTAACACTTTATTTTGTTTAGATACTCCATCTTTTATCGTTTACCATATTGGTCCTACCTCAAGATCAATCACCTGCTCGATCCCATGCATATCTTCAAGAATGTGGCATCTACCATTTGGGAGCATTTGAATGGGACACGAGATTCGGCAGGCATAAGGGAGGATCTACGTACCACAGGGAGGATGCGTGAAGCTTGGCCTCAAGAGAGACCAAATGGGCGTGTTTTTTTACCTCGTGCACCGTGGATGTTATCAAAGCTAGAGATGGCGACGGTGAAGCGTGCTATTACTACAGTTCGTACTCCCACTGGATGCATGAGGTGTTTGAAGGGAGCCGTTACAAAGAGCAAGAAAAGAGGTGTAGAGCAATTATATGGCTTGAAATCTCATGATTGGCACAAGATGCTCCAAGTAAGTATTTTATATGCATAATATCTTTTTCCTTTCAAATTTGTGAGTGAATAGCTATAAGCAACTAATCAACCACCTCCTCGCGGGTTCAGTTCATACTACCTACTAGCATTTCACGTAGTGCATCAAAGGACGTGAAAGATTGTATTTACAAGATGGGCGAGCTTGTGAGGTATGTGAGCTCAAAGGAAATAGATCCCACCACACTTGAGAATGCTCGAGTTATGTCAGTGGAGGCGGTTTGTTTAGTGGAGGAGACATTTCCACGTTCTATTCTCACAAGCCAACTACATCTCATAGTATATTTGGTGGATGAGATTGCTATATGCGGTACTATACATGCACGATGGTTGTTCTTCCTCGAGCGCTTCATGAAGACGTTGAAGGGCTTCGTGAGACAAAATGCAAGATCCGAAGGTAGCATGGCCGAGGGTTGGTTGGTACAAGAGTCACTTGTATATATTTCTGAGTTTCTTGTTGATGTGGATAGCTCTCTCCCACGACTATGGAGAGATGATGAAGAACTAAGGATGACCTCTATTGTGCCTCAAGGAAAAGGATGCAACAAAGTAATAGACACGGAGTTGCGTAATAGTATCAACCTCTTTTGCGTGCTTAATAGTGATGTGATGAAAAGATGGGTGACAAGATACGAGGATGCAAAGGCAAGAAGACAAGAAGAAAGGGCCCTCTTTCGTACACACCACGGATCTCGTGTGCCATACCCTCAGCGTCTAAGAGCACTTCCAAAGGATATTCATGTGGATTGGCTACTTGATGAAATGGAGAAAGCAGAGAAAGACGAGGGGATGCATATCACAATGGAAGAATGGGAGTATGCTAGGGGATGCATGAGCAAGGTCGGTATATAGAATGTTATGCATAAGTTAGGAAGTTTTTATAATTTAGATTGCTTATTTAATTGATTTTTTCTTGGTGTAGTGCACTATGTTCAATGCTATATGGTGTGAGGCAAGCATTTTCGAACACAACGGATTGATGATAAGAGAAACACACAAGATTGCGGCATCATTGCTAGCTTTGAGGGAGCCAATGGAGCCATGGATGATTATTGTGGCATAATCCAAGATATCATTATGCTTGACTTTCGACGCTTCTTTGTGTATGTTTTGGATGTAAAGTGGTTTAAGGACGTGGTGGAAAGAGGCCCTAATGCAACAATCAAACGCCATGCAAGTGGCTTTGTAACTATTGACTCCACAAAGTTTTGGCAAAGTAGGAAGGACACACTAATACTACCGCAACAATGTGAACAGGTACTGTGCACACACATAAAAATACTCGCTTTTAAATATTTGATGCAAGAAAAGTAACATGATTGTATTTGTGTTTGAATTAGGTTGTCTATCAACCAATGGTGGATAATAATAGGTGGTGGCATGTCATACCTATTATGCCACGTTCCAAAGTAATGTATAGTACATTTACTAATATGGAGCGTATGGAGGATGATCATGGCCATGGACGTGATGATGACCGTGATACAAGAGAGGAGGATGATCATGAGATAGGAGATATAGATATTGAGGCCGGCATTACCCGTGAGGACGAGCCTACCATTGGAGATCTTGATTTCGATGAGCACATGAGTGGCACAAGTAGTAGTGGGTTGAATGTATTTGTAGATCTAAACACTTGTTTGGATTTTGAAGTAGATAGTTTGGCAAGGATTGATCTCATTAAGGATGAGATTGAACCGTAGCCCCACAATTGATATTAGCAAAACTATTTTACATATTGTCTCATTCTCCTCATTTCCCTTAATTCTTGTATATGTGGGCTTGCAAAAAATTATGTGCTTTGGTAATCATGGGCAATGTTTGGAAAGCAATGATGTACACCAAAATCTCACTTTCTGTATTCTCTGGAGCGCGTCTATTTATGCGTCTAAATGCGCGTCTGATTCTCAGTGTAAACGCGCAAATAAACGCGCAAATACACGCGCAAATAGACGCGCTAATAAACGGGATGTTAGACGGGCCCGTATTTTCTCAGGTCTAATGCGCAAATAAACGCGGTGATTCACGCGCAAATAGACGAGCGTTTTATAGCATGGGACAAAGATGAGACTTATGCAACAGACATTATCAAGAATACAAAGTGCACCACCTTGGATTTTACTATAGGGGACATTTTACAAATGAGATCATTTGCAAATAAGACTGTAGCAGAAGGTGAAGTATTGGGATTTGAACAAGTGGAGCAATGGTCATTTGCATAGATGAGGATGTAAAAGTCACTGATGATGGTATGGTTGATAACATAACATCCTTATGTGATCCCTACTATGAGGTAGGCAAGAATATGAGATGGAGCATGCAATTTTTAAACATGAGAAAGAGGCACGTGGTTTTCAATGATAAAGACAAGGTATACTACAATATCAAAGGACCTAAAAAGCGTGCCCATGTGCCAGGCTCTATCACTTTAAATGTGGATGATTTCAATATACTCAATTATAGAAGTGACATCTTATCTGGAGTGGATGAGTTCATTGGTTTCGAGAAACAAAATGATTTTAGAAGCGAAGCCTTATCTGGGGTGGATGAATTCTTGCATAGTGAGAAGGGCAAAGGTTTCAATAGCGATGTCTTGTCAAGTGTGGATAAGTTCATGCATATTAACAAACCTGGTGTCAATCAAGCTTGTGGATTTGTGAAAGCCATGCAAGATGTCCCAATGAGTGATGTTCTCTCAGGAGTGGAAGAGTTTCAAGGTTCTCAATACTCTCGTAGAATATTGAATTCATTGAATGGTCCTAAGAGTATGTTAAAAATGAGGATGAGATCAACAGAGGATTATTCAATATTTAACTTTGATTGTGATATGGCCAAGGATGCAACGACCAATCATGGATTCTTGGTTACAAAAAAATGTGAGGAGAAGAAGTGCATAAATACAGATAACAACGTGCACGAGGAATGAAAACGGTCATACATATGCATGAAGAGAAAGCGAATCCAGGCAGATCCACAAAAGCAACCAAAGAGGAAGAGAGTAATGAAGGAGGAGAACATGTTAAATGCATTGGGATATCTATGTTGCAAGAGAAGATGTATGCACTTCATTGATCTTGCAGACATCAGGGAATGTAGAGGACACGTGTGGCAAAGAAGAGGAAGCGAAAGAAATGAATACCTTCTCACAAGTCTCTCTTGCTTTCTTCAGAATGGCAATAAAAGGCTAAGTTCAAGACAAAAGGTAAAACCTCTCGTAAATGGAAAGAGGATTTGCAATAAGGCATATCGCAATATTACTGGATTATCCCATGGTACATATTGGGATTTAGTCACCAAGGCAAAGGGCGGCAACAAATTTAGCATTCACGGTAATAGAGGAAGGTCCAAATCAAGAATCTCAACTGTCAGGGCAGCAGCAATTTTGCAAGACTTCATATATGAAAATGCTTTACCTCAACCCCATATATCTACCAAACTCCCTAACGGTGACGCGATCACTGAAATGCACCTTCTAATGGGCTTGACAAAGCTCGAAGTATTTGACTCTATTGCAAAAAAGCAAAGGCAAAGAGGGGATGCCGTAGCTTCTTCTCATACTTTGTATACTCTTTGGAAGAAGAACTTTGGATATGTTAAAATCCCAAGGAGGCAAAAAATGTCAAAGTGCAATGTCTGTGATGATTTAAAGCGAGCGATTGAGAGTGCAACATGTCCAAATCAAAGGGAAATATACAAAAAAAACCGAAAATCTCATCATGACCTTATTCGACATTCCAGACAAAAATATGCATTTTGGAAGGAGCAAGCTATTTCGCATCCCGATGACTACATGTGCCTTATTGTAGATGGCATGGATCAGAATACAACAACATTGCCTCATTTTGTTGCCACTCCACCTAAATTACAAGGAAAGCACTTTCTAAAGACACATCTATGTGGAGTGTTAGTGCATGGAATTAAGTTCTTTGCAGATATATGAATTGATTCCTTGCATCTACATGATAGCAATCAAGTTGTAAAATCAATTATGAAGGCAATTCGCAATGTACATGTAGAAAAAGGTCGCCTACCACCGACTTTGAGAATATAAGCTGATAATTGCTGGCGAGAAAATAAGAATGTACTCATGTTTGCATTCTGCTCCATGCTAGTTGCTCATCGAATCTTCAATGAGGTCGAATGTGGATTTTTGTATGTTGGGCATACACATGAGGATATCGATCAGGTTTTTAGCACAGTCTCAAGGGAGCTTAAATGCAAGGATGTGGAGACAATAGATGACTTGGTAAGAAGATGTGGTAGGCAAGTTGGTGGTCGTAAGGAAAGTACAGTATGTGAGAGGCTCGAAAGAATGTATGATTGGAAGAGCTTCATTCTCGGGGGGGTCACTATGTATAAACCCTCTATATCACGTGCGTTCAAGGCCTATATTTAAAGTCCCTTATCTGTAAAAAATTTCATTAATAAAATGTACCCCTTTTCTATACAAATCTGTAAATTTTTTCCAAAACTATTTTAAATAGTCCCTTATGTATATTTATTTCTGTAAATTTTAGAAATAAAAAAAATCCTTCTGTTGAACTCACGTGATAGGGTTACATATGATGAGTGACCCCCCCGAGGCTTCATTCTACCTTTCATACAAACGGGTGGTGATGCATTGACAGGTCATACCAATCCACACTACTTTCGTTTTTTTTTTTAAGATGAAAAACCTATAATGCAATGGCAACAGTATTCTCATGATACAAAATGGGAACCTGAAGAACCTTACAGTCTCTTAACTTCAATTCCCAGCAAGGAAAGGTATCCAACATGGGCTCTGATACAAGAATTCAATGAGAGGTCTAACTGTGAAATAGAAGGATTAAAAGCATTTATTACATACAAAGAGGAAATACTCCGGAGATATCCTAATTCGAAGCCTACTTGGAGAGAACACACTACCACTGTAATTAACAAGACACGAAATTTAATAAAGGACCTTAAGAGAATGCGAGGCTCAAAGGATGTCAAGGAAGAATGCAATATGTTTTGGCCAAATGTTCATAACGATTTGCGCCCAGCTCCAGTCTTTGAAAATGAATTTGTATCATTACTCCCACGTCCATATTGTGGACCGAAGAAGAGAGAGTTTATGCCACAAGTAGATATAGATGTCGATTGTTTTGTTGTGGTTCGGCCATCGGATGATGAATATGAGAATGTGAAGTTTTGGGTTGCAAAAGTAATTGATGTGCAAAGAGATGACCAAGGGAGAGCTACAACATTTACAGCGGTATGGTATGAGCCAAAGGGTAAGAAGGAGAATATGGATAACAACACATTGTATACTAATTGTATAATGAAGGAGTGGGTCCCAAATGATGAAGCGGTCTCTCAAGTTTCGACGGAGACAATCATAGTGTCTTGGCATTCAAGGGCAAAGAAATCAAAGAAGCGCATGGGATATGAGGTAGAAGGAAAAATAAAAATACCACAGCAAACTATTTTGCATATACACGAATTTTTAAGGATGCTCGCCATGGATGAAGTAGAAGGAGACAGCGCAAATGAACAATGTCCATGATTAAAGCTTTGTATTGAAGTCCATTGAAGGATTTTATTTGGGTACTAGGCAAGAAGCCAATCCAAGACAATTATAATCAAAGTCATCACCTCCTATGTCAAATGAGAGTCAAAATATGCATTGGATGTCACCCAAGGATCAAGGCTTGCCAAGACAATAGGGAGTTAATGCAGATGGCACCTGGCAAGGGACTATCACATTGAGCAATAAGACAATGGGGAGTCAATGCACCCGAGGGGCAAGGCTTGGCAAGACAACTTGTGGGAGTTAATGCAGATGGCACTTGTATTTTGCACTGGATGTCACCCAAGGGTCAAGGCTTGGCAAGACAATAGGGAGTTAATGCAGATGGCACCTGGCAAGGGACTATCGCATTGAGCAATAAGACAATGGGGAGTCAATGCACCCAAGGGGCAAGGCTTGGCAAGACAAGTGGGAGTCAAATTATGCAGATGGCACCTGGCAAGGGACTGTCGTGACATTGAGCAATAAGACAATGGGGAGTCAAATTATGCAGATGGCACGAATTGAGGCTCTTTAAGAGCAACAATTTAAATTGTAAACATATGTTCAATCTATATCATTTTGGATATAAAGACTCTAGCTAAGAGCAACATCTCTTAATGTAATCATATAATAATAGCTATAATTGCTATTATACCTCTTTGGTTCAATACAAAACTTGGGTCTTATGGCATCATGTCTTTTTTCTTTTTATTAAAAGTTTTAAAAATTTTGTGCATATTGTGAGTGACAATGTTATTTTCATGAAATATTTAAGTCTCCTTTCATGGATTTATAAATTTATCACGTCAAGGAAAAACATCAAGGAAAAATATTAAAAATAATTAAATTAACAAATAACTTAGATATAGCTAGAATTTTTAATATAGGATTATTTCAAATTCTTGCATGTTGGTGCAAAAGTATAGATTGAAAAAACAATATTTTTATGTGAATATGATAGTGCCACAAAGTGAACTTTTGATTTGGGAAGAATATTTTCAGAAAGTAAAATTTTGATTTGGGAAGGATATTTTCACAAAGTAAAGTTTTCATTTGGGAAGGATTTTTGGGCTTCGTCCAAAAACAACAGAAAAAGTGCAAAATTAATGAAATAGGTGTTCTATGGTCTCCAAACGTATCCTCGCTACCCACTGCCGCTGCTGAGGCTCGTACGCATCTGGATTGTGTCTGTAAAACTTCTTCGCTTTCTTTAAATCCTTCAGGTCCGCCCACCCTGGCTTGTGCTTACCTTTGACTACAACATCCCTTAGTTCGTATCTACAAGACCTAAGGAGTGCCCCATGGAAGCAAGCATGACATGTTGTTCAAACTCAAACCCTTTAGGATTTGGAAATTGTCTCTTGAGGGCATCTATGCAAGATTGATTGGCTCTATTGTCCTGTTGTTTCCAAGGTTTGAATATACTATTTGGGAAGTGGGTGCTCACAAACCTCCTCCTGTATTCGGTGACCGCCTTCCCATCCTCGTCCTGTATAACCTCCCCAACGCTGTTCACTTGGTAGGAAAGGTCCTCAGGCAAAACAAAGTTTGAAGGATTCACGGTGGATGGAGTAGCACAGCTAGAGCAACGGGTGGTACGAGCGCTTAAGGAACGAGGAGTAGTAGAGGGAGTGGGCTCAAGGGTGCCGCTGCATGTGAGTGGAGATTTTTTGTGAAATATCTCTCTCTCTCTCTCACACACACAGCTTTTTTGTGAAATATCTCTCTCTCTCACACACACACAGCTTTTTTGTGAAATATCTCTCTCTCTCTCACACACAGCTTTTTTAGTGAAAAAAAAAAACACACACACACACGGCATGGCTATGGCGATTGCAGAAGAGCAAGCCAAACCAACCGACCGTCTACGTTTCGCCCATCCCCACGTCGTGGCTGTGCCTTTGCCCGCTCAAGGCCATATCAATCCCCTCATGGAGCTCTGCAAACAGCTTGCAGCTCGTGGATGCGCCGTCACCTTCATCAACACCGACCTCAATCACCTCCGCATTCTCAAGTCGCAAAACATCCCGCCGCCTACAAAAGAGCATGCGCAGCAGCATGAGGCCTTCGTGCCCATCTTCCAGAGCGAGGGCCTCGACATCCGGCTAGTGAGCCTGGGCGATCACCTCCCAGAGGAGGAGAATAGTGGAAGCAAGCGACCTGTCAACGTGGTGGAGATGATCTCAAACTTGATCTCCCCGGAGAAGCAAGCGGCTCTGCGACGAGTGTTTGCGAGAGTTTTGCAGCAGGGCGACCCTCCTGTGACTTGCCTCATCTCGGATATGCGGCTCAACTACACGCAGGACTTGGCCAACGACCACGGCGTCCCCAGAATTGCGTTGTGGCCTCAGTCCGCAGCGAGCTTCGCATCAAGTGTCATGGTCGCCAACGGTTACAAACCTCCTTCAGGTAGAAATTATGTCCTTTGATTCCCATTTCGCAATCAGCTCAACAGTCTTGCTCTTTCAATCACCAAACTCTTTCAACCAGCCACAAGCTGATATCTGAGTTTTCCTGCGCATGTCTCTCTTCCTGTAGACGACTCCACCCTCGTCACCTCCATTCCCGGCGCTCCCCCCCATAAACGCTCGGAGATGTCCTTCCTCTTCACAGTTGATCCTTCTGATCATATCCCCTTCGGTTATGGAATCCGCCCTTTCCAACGAATGGGAGAAACTGCTTGGGTTCTGCTCAACACCTTCGATGAACTGGAGGAATCTGCAATGGCATCTCTTCGGAAACTCCCCGGGATCCTCACAGTGGGTCCTTTATTATCATCTCCTTTCTTCAACTTCTCACTAAACACTCAGACCACAAATCGCGAGCCCTCCTGCCGTCCAGAGAATGGTGCCTCTTGCTTGCAGTGGCTAGACACTCAGGCGCCCTCCTCGGTCCTGTACGTCTCTTTCGGAACACTTGCTGATCGATCAGCAGAACAACTGAGCGAATTAGCCCTAGGTTTGGAAGCAAGTGGACAGCCATTCCTTTGGGTGATTCGTCCGGATATGATATCTACGGCAAGCTCTGAGCTGGAGAGCATCCTGCAGCGTCTGACGAAGGATCAAAGCGCGATGGTGGTGGAGTGGGCGCCACAGCTGGAAGTTTTGTCTCACCCGGCGACAGGGGGCTTCCTGACGCACTGCGGCTGGAATTCAACGCTGGAGAGTATGAGCAGAGGGGTACCGATGCTGGGGTGGCCGACGTTCATGGATCAAGGGCTGAATGCGAGGTGCGTTGCGGACGGATGGAGGATAGGGATGGTGTTGGAGGAGGATGAGAAGAGATGCATAGCGAGGGAGGAGGTGGAGAAGAAGGTGAAGGAGGTGATGAAAGGCGAGAAGGGAAGGCGAGCGAGGGAGAATGCATGCAAGCTGAGGGATGCAGCTCTCAGAGCCATAGCCACAGGAGGCTCTTCCGACTCCGATATGGAATGTCTCATGAATTGGCTTCTTCACAAGTGCTCCTTCCGTACTTAGAATGGCACAGGTTTCGATATGCATAGAGCTTCTTGGAAGAAGATAGGGGGAGATGCACAGCACATTCAAGTTCAACAGTAAGTGTCAGAACTAGGGTAGGGTGGAAGCTAGTTCAACAGTAAGTGTCAGAACTAGGGTGGGTATGCAACGTAGGGTGGAAGCTAACCATTTGTAGCATGTAAATGTATGTATGCCTATCAAGCTTATAGTAAGTCCACCTTATGCTTTCAGAATTTTTTATATTCACTATGTACTCATACAGATGAATTTGAGAAGGAAAACAAATGCTTGATGACGAGAATGGTGACATCTAGAACTTACAAAGTCCCAATGCATGTTTGCAAGTTGTGGCTAGATGGGGGCATGCATTCAGGCTTTCTATATAGCTATCGCCTTCAACCATTGCCTACATGTTGTAGAAGTCTTGGGCTTATGCGTTATTTACATGGAGATTTTGTCCTATATACAAGAGAATTTGAATTTAACCTAATAGCAATGACTTAATTCTGAACTAATGGAATACCTCTGGAATACACATTCTCACAAAGATGAGCTAAAGAGGATGCCAAGGAAATAGGTCTATCTCCTCCTCATATGGGAACTAATTCTAATGCAAATATCCTCCACCATCTAATTCTAATGCAAATATCCTCCACCATACGATATCTTACATGGATATAAAATCCATCCAAATGTAGCAATATGTATGGATAACTTTCAAGCTGTTATAGTAATTATTTATCTGCACTAATTCCTAATTTCCTTATACTTATTCATTCACAAAGACATTTCAATGAGTAACGCCCTCATATTTGCAAAGTTTCACAAGGATCTAACATCATTTGTATGGACATTGACATCTCCTCAATCTCCACCATGCATGGTGCATGAGTGTTTAAAAATGCACACTTGTACGCTTGTATCATACATGTATGTGTCAAATGGTCATGAGAACTCATAGGATGCTCTTTTGGATAAGACGCATATACCTGCAAAATTTCATATGGATATGACATCATTTTTATGATAGAGTGTGATGATGCATAAATGACTAGATCAAACTTACTAAGAATAATAGTTACTATCAATTTAATGTACTAGATCAATTCACTAATATTACTAAACATTGAGTTAGACTTAAACATGGATTCATTAAGCTTGTAATTCATTTATAAAAGAAGACATAGATTGAGATTATTGAGTTAGACTTAACCATCAATTTATTAAGTTTTTTTTTTTGGGTGCATAACTTGAGATTGAGAATAATAAAGATTTGGGCTAGACTTAACCATGGACTTATTAAGTTTTTTTTTGGGGGGGGGCTAAACTTGAGATGAAGAATAATAAGACTAAGTTACACCTAACCATGGATTTATTAAGTCCCTTTACTTGAGATTAACTTCAATCTCTTTGGTCTCTTTTTAGAATCTAGCCCTCCAACTTGTCTTCGACCCTGCCGGCCTCCCACCAATCTGTGGCCCTCCCACCCATATCTGGGCCTCAAGCCCGCCGTTCCCCCTTCTATTTCCTTGCCTCCCTCCATTCCCTTCATCCCTTCATCTCTCAACCTCCGTTACCTACCTTCCCTCGCTTTGCGACTCATCTCCACCCATCCCTTCACTACAAGAAAAATGGTATGAAAGGGCAGCCTTAAACTGCCCTTTAAGACAAGAAATACGGCACTGTCGCATATAGCAATGTCATCCACCAAATGCACTATGAGATGTAGTTGGCTTGTGAGAATAGAATGTGGAAAGGTCTCCTCCACTGACATAACTTGAGCATTCTCAAGGGTGGTGGGATCTATTTCCTTTGAGCTCACATACCTAGAAAGGAAAAAGTACACCATATTAGCAATATGAAAACCTTGCATGGAGCATTGATATGCTTCAATCCTTACATACATGGCATTGAAACAGATCACCCTTTTGTTCACCTGACCTGCTTCCCCAATTCACCCCAAGCAATTCCTCAAGGGCATTCTCATATAGGCACTTGCATGACCACATGGTTTTTGTTATGTGCACCTGGATATACTAAAAACAAGATACAAAAATTGTGCAAAGGCATAAACCAAGACAACCTTACACATTTAGAGCCAAATGTAAACTTCATGGCCATGCCCACATCCTTTGAAATCTTTTCCTTGTATGATTGCATTGTTCTTGTGTCCACCATGCTACAATCCATGTCTTCAAGTTGTGGTGTTGCAATGCATTGAAGATGGCCATAGCCTGATGCCGTCCTTGGAGTAATGTACTTGGCATTATACCAAGATATATTTCTCTGTTTCAAAGTAGAGGACTTCTCTTTAGCATGCATTTGCCTTCCTAAATCCTCATGAATGGTAGTAAACTTACCTAAGAAGCACTCGACTGGTTCCCACTCCTCAAAGTTTGAAGGAAATATGTACATCTGCTATGCACAAGTGCTATTTCAAAATACAATTTCAATTTGACTCATTACACTGGTTCTATATCAAAATACAATTTCAATTTGACTCATTACACTTCAAAATCTTACACAAAATGCAGACTTACAATGCGATGGTATTGTCGATTGATTGCTTGATGGAGGAAGGCACATGTCCTTCCCCATGTGATGTGTTGCACCTTTGCAAGCCATCCTTTCTTCCCAAGCTTGAACTTCATGATGTGGCCCTTCCATTCATGCAAAAGATCACCTCTTTTGCTCTTGGGAAGCTTATGTGGACCCTTGGCAGATCCTCTCATGACTATCCAATCATTCAAGCTGTAGGTGCAAGGCACCCATTCACCCAATGCATTTTTGCTCCTATGGGACACAGAGTACATGTATGGTCTCCTCACCATGCTTGTACAGAGGTCACAACAGCAATAGTGGACTAGAAAGTGCATCTTGGAGGGAGAGAGCAGCTCCAATAGAGGGAGAGAGAAGGAGAAGGTATAGAGGGTGCAACTGAAGGTTGAGAGAAGCTCCAAGAGGTGATGTAGCTAGGAATGGAGGGAGAAAGAGTAGAGGGGGATGAGCAACTGCTCCAGGAGGTGTTGTAGCTAGGAATGGAGGGAGAAAGAGCAGAGGGGGATGAGCAACCACTATAGGAGGTACTGTAGCTAGGAATGGAGGGAGAAAGGGCAGAGGGGGATGAGCAGCTATAGCTATTGTAGGAGGTGCTATAGCTAGGAATGGAGAGAGAATGAGCAGCTGCTACAGGAGGTGCTGGAGAGGGAGAAAGACAGTGGACCAGAGCAAGAGGGGGCAGAGAAGATGCCAAATGAGTTCCCACGTTTGAAAAATGGAGGGAGAATGGAGCTGGACTGCAAAAGAGGAGGGGGCAAGCCTGTAACAAGCTGAGAGGGGGGGGAAATTCACCCAGAAGGGGCCACCGCCTCTTGAATGACTTGTAGGTTTGTCTGGGTCAAGCATGGGTGAGGGGGGGGGGGAATGGTTTGAGTGGTCCCCAGTGTAAGAGGAGTAGCCAATAGGGGCTGTTTGTAGGTCTACCCACCCTCCACCTCAACATGGCATTGCCCCACAAAAAGGAGCACTCCCATTGGTACACCTCAAATACCTCACTAATCCCTTGAAATTAGGAAACACTAATTGGGGGCCCTTTGGAGACCCCAATTCTCCCCTAATGTAAGTACTTCTTTAAAAACAATAGGGAGATCCTATTTCCTTTTCTCGATACACTATATACATAAAACCCTCTTAGTTATCCCAAGCATCTTTAGACTCTTGTATGTTATATCTCATGTCATGAGGGTGTTATAAAAATGAAACCTATATCAGATATATTCGCTACCATGAGGGTTCTTATTCCTTGATTCCAATATTTCTTAGTGAACCTAAAATGTTTGTAAAGTACTTAAAAGGTTAAAATCAACAAATATGGAATAGAGGCCTATCTTAAACTTAGTAAAGGCTTACTAACTACTTAGTAAAGGAATAAAGAATTCCAAGGTCCTATGGTGTAGCTTGTCTCGTGATCTTGACTAACTGAGATCCAAATCTCTCTGGATGTAATCATTATATAGTTGTAGTCCTCCATGCCCATGCAAAGTAAGACAATAGGTAATAAAAAACCAGTGTATTACGAGACATCAGAGCCCTCCAGGCATTTCGTGGATGTCGTGATAGTTTTTTCTCCTTTAGTTTCCCTCTGTGTATATAGCATTAATTCGTGTACACAATCTTGATGAAGTGTTGCGGTCTAATAAACACTCGCAAGGGGAGTTGTATCAGTAGGAACAGGGGAGCGTAGTCCAAGATGATCTCAGTATCTCAAACTGAGTCTACAACTATATGGGATAGTTCAAGATAGTTTGAAACGCATAAATGGGAAAGCCAATACACGTAAATAACTGGCGCAGGAAGCTCCTGCATGTAAATGGCACATGGAGCTCAGGGAATGGAAGGAGTCCATGGTGGGAGTATCTGGGCAATCTAGAAATCTTTACAAAGTCCTATAGCATGGCTACAGTATATCTCAGTCAATAGTCTCGAAAAGGAGAGGACGTCTCAATAGAGCTAAGAATCAAACTCTCTCCAGCATTGTAAGATATACCATTTGTAAGGTAAACCAGTAGTTGAAGAGTTGCTGGAAGAGTTGCTGGTTGGCACACAATCTCTGGATCAACAGCTCTTTGAAGTGATCAGGCTAGCACTTCAGAGTCTACGATCGCGAGATCTTCTACTGGATCTTGAGACGACCCAGGCATGCACTATCGACTAGACAACTAGTAGGTTAGGGGAGTGACAAAGGACCAAGACTAGGATAATGTAGACATGAGACAGCCGATGAAGGAGGTGGCTCCTTGAGTAAGCTCAAAGCGTAATAGAGGCAAGGGAAGACTCAAAGCATGAGAACCCTTTTTCCTCCCTTTTGCAGAGATGATCTCTGATACGATGAGCCTATGGCTCTATGCTTGTTTTGCTTCTTCCTCCAGACAAGCTACAAAAACACTACCGCGATGTAGAAGACGTCTTCCAAACAGGCTACTCATGTTGGAGTCTTGGGCTACTTAGTCATCAATGGATGCAGCTCCATCAATGGAAGTTACAAAATTATATGCTCCTGGTAGTTACGAAATGGCTGTGGTGGCAGATAGCATGCCAACCTTTACAAAGATACATTAGAAGTTGAAGAGAAGCATCGCCTTCTTAGGCTGAACTCGAGGGGCAATGATAAGTCAATTAAAAACGAAGCTCTAATCGACAAGACTCACCTGAAATCAAAGTCCCCCATACTTAGGAGATCCGTGAGCAGCCAGTCCTGTGAGAATAATGGAACTAGATCCTACAAAAAGGAGCGTAATGGAGAACTGAAGGTAACTATGGAGGTTCCAATTGGAAAAGGGGCCATTGTACTTCCCCACATGTTCCAACTCCAACTCAAATGTTGAAAGATTTGAACTTGGATCTTGAAAGATATCATCAATGAATCCCATTAATTCCCCTCTTCTGGTACATCTAAGCACCACTCCTTCTCTTTGGTGGTCCAAGGCATTATTGCCTAGTATTACTCTTGTACTGGCTAGTATCAATCAAAACATGAAGGGACATGGTGATCCAAGGGATGCCTTATATGGCATCGATATGATACGAGGAAAAATCCCACCTCATTGGAGTAATAGTTCAGAATATATATCATTATTTCCCATTAACTCTACTGTTGGAAAAGTAACCAAAGGTATACCTTGGGTCCAAGTCAGTGTTCCGATGGATACTATGGTATCCAAGGTCCAATGTATAACCCATGCTCATTGTCCTCTTAGTACTAAAATACATTCCAATGATAATGTCTATAAACTCACTTATGTCATTAACAATCATAAGGGTCCTCTCATGACGATGGGTGTGCATAGTTGGTCATCATATAATCCAGGGGTTTTACATATTTTTCCATTATCAAACATTTAGAATATCGGTCTCACACATAGTCCCCACACTTGTGGACAATTAGGTCTCATACATAGTCCCCATACGAGGAAACTATAAAGATTGTTAGGAAATGGAGTCAATTTGAGTGACTTTTAGTGTGTTTTACAGTACTACTATACTACTTTATATCCTAAGTGCCATGAGTCACTATGGGACTTATCCCATATACATTTGACACTTAGAGTGTGTGTGCCTATCCTATAAAGGCATTGTACTTTCATTTTCATTTTCATCAAGCCTCATGCCTTTCTTGATCATGTAAGTACTTTGCTTAGTTGTATATTTCTTTCTCGCATTATTTCATTTCCATTATGCTTTCCTACTCTTGCTTTTCCTCTCCATTCCATTCCATGTCTTGCATCTTCATATGGTATCAAAGCTAGACTATCTTCCAAGAGGTTGAGGTAAGAGATTGAGGACATTGAAGCCTCATTCCCCTTGGAGGAATGGATTCTCCAATTCAGCTAGAGCTCTCTTCTCCATGCCATGATCTGCCACCTCTCTTATTTAAGGCATGGAGTCTTTCATCCGCTAAGAAAAAAGTCTAAGAATTATCAGACTCTAAGAATTATCAGACTCTTGCAATCTAAGTTTTCTGTGAAAAGCTACAGCCCTTGCAAGAAGTGACGAAATTTGTTTCTGCGCGCGAATTTTGTTCTGAGCTTAATGATTTGATAGCCCAAGCATGATTCAGCTAGCTCAACATGGAGCTGTCCATCCTCTTCATCATTGACCTCTACTCTAGCCGGCCATTTTCTCCTTCTACCTGACATTCTCTTGGAGCTATTGCCCACAAGTCGGTGCCTGTATTCTGCCCACCATTTCTTCCTCTCCTACATCTCCGTTGTATCTTCCTCAGCCCTCCATTTCTCCCTCAGGTCTGTTGTGCCCTTCATTCTATCCATCACTCTTCTCTCTCCTAGCTGCTAGCTTTATGGGTTCGCTTTCCACCAACTCTCTCCTTGTGGACAAATTCAAGGGGGACGGATTTCCCACATGGCAAACAAAAGTGCAACTCCTTCTCATGAAGGAGAATGTTTGGGATGCCATTGAAGATGATGAAGCACTTGAGGCATCAATGAGCTTCAAACACGAAAGATTTGGAAGCAACACAATTTGAGGGCCATCGCAATCATCGGGCTTTGCCTAGATGATTCATTGGTTCATCACATTGAATAAGCTGAAAATGGAAGAGTCTGATACTTTGAGTGCGCATATAGCAAAAATTCAATCTTTAGTTCAACAACTCTCCAATTTGAAGTGTTGCCTAGATGACGAGGACAAAATGGCTATCCTGATGACAAGTATGGAAGGTATTTCTCACTTTGAGAATGCCCTTGAAGTACTTCACATTGCATCGACTACATTCGAAGATATGTGTCTCTTTTGCTTGAAAAGGATCGCCGCAACAAAGAATCTCCATCCTATTCAAGGATACTACACATGCAGTTGCCTCCACCAGCACAAGGAAAGACATTCAAGCCATTCAAGTGCACTTACTACAACAAGCTCAGTCATACAAAGGACAGGTGTTACCAGAAGCTTTCTCAACAACAATTGAAGGATCATGCCAGTTGGGTGGCATCCACCACTAGTGATAATGCAGACGAAGATGACCCGCCGACACAAGATCATGCTCTTGTAGTCTGTCTCCCGCATCTAGAGGATGATGGAGATCATTATTTTGTTTTCTAAAGCATAATATATTTGGGTACTCTGCCCTAGGGGTGTTTCCCAAAAATGAATGTAATAAATCATGTGTGTTGAGTCAATGCAAGTCCTATGCCTTGGATATTCCTCCTAAAATGATGCATTTCTTTTATATTTTTGGTGTGTGGCTCCATGTTCCTCATTAGTCTTTGGAGCCAGGTGGGGATGTACTATGGGAACTAGGTGTTTTTGGCTTTGATAGGTCTATTTATTGGTGCATTGGTCTCCTAGACCTCTGAGTTGATCATGCATCCATGCATGATGAGCCTCTGAGCCATGCTAGATGAGATTTCTATATTATGCTCACCAGCCTCTAAGCCATGCTCACTTGCCTCTGAGATTGTGTGGGAGCCATGTCTAGTTCTAGACCGGCATGCACAGTTTTAATGACCATCATTGTCATGTTATGTTCTTCGTTCCATTCCAGTAGTCCCTCACCTTTCTGCCATGGAAGGGTGTTAGGAAATGCAGTCAATTTGAGTGACTTTTAGTGTGTTCTAGAGTAGTACTATACTACTTTATATCCTAGAGTGCCATGTGTCGCTATGGGACTTATCCCATATACATTTGACACTTAGAGTGTGTGTGTCTATCCTATAAAGGAATTGTACTTTCATTGTCATTTTCATCAAGCCTCATGCCTTTCTTGATCATGTAAGTACTTTACTTAGTTGTATATTTCTTTCTCACATTATTTCATTTCCATTATGCTTTTCTAGTCTTGCTTTTTCTTTCCATTCCATTCCATGTCTTGCATCTTTAAAGAACCCCTATTGTCTATTATCACATGGGGTGTTTCAAGTGGATTATAACGAGGAGTGGCCATTGAGTATAATATGCACTTCCATAAAAACTAAATAAATATCCACACATGATCTTTGCATATAGGATTCCCTCCCAATTAATTCATTCCATTGTGGAAAAATAAATATTGCCCGAGCCATGAGGACAATTGTTGTATAGTTGTGGTCATCCATATATTGTCCAACCAATATAGGTGTGGTCATCCATCTCATTAACTATCGCTTCGATTCCTACAAATATAAAGTAGCTTTTTTTTTTTTAATTAGAGATAAGATTCCCAATATCTACTACCAATATCTGGGATATGTATAAACTTTGTTGTATCCAAACATTTACCAAGATGAGATACAACCCTAGAGATCAAAGGTCCCCAATGGGGAGGTGTGTGTGTGTGTGTGTGTGTGTGTGTGTGTGTGAGAGAGAGAGAGAGAGAGAGTTTGCATACCTCTTGCATATTCTTGGCAAAACTACACTTGTTAGTCTTAGGACTACTAAGAACTTGTGAAGGTACCTATCAAACAATAAGAAAGATAACAAGCTAAGTAAACCATGCCTTAAATTATTCATAAAAACATATTCTTGGCAATACTGCATTTGTTAGTCTTAGGACTACTAAGAACTTGTGAAGGTGCCTATCAATAACAAAGATAACAAGCTAAGTAAACCATGCCTAAAATTATTCACAAAAACATATTGATAAGTTTCCAATGCAAAACAATTCCATATTCCAAAACCCTCACAAGCATAGTCCAATACAAGCACTCAAGTCATTAGAGATAGCTCAAGAGAAAGAAATTCTTATCTTCTACTTTTCTATTGACTTTAATAGATAGGCAATATCATCTCATCTTTGAAAGTATTAAAGGATATAATAGAAGCAACTATAAGACGATAACAAAATAACTTTGGCAAGCTTGCAAGATGATAGTACCGTAGATGGCTCAAAAGGGCAATAAAGAGAAACCTTTACTAGTAGCAAAGAGAAAGTTCTTCATGTTCACTACCTTACTACTAGCAAGCATAGGGACATAGCCCAAACTAGCACAAACTCATTACCCAATGTTGTTGGCAAAATTTGGAGTACTCCCTCTTGAAATAAAATCACTTTGTGAGTTTCTTGATTATTGTGATATTAAAAAGTGTTAAAAAGATGGACTCACATAGGTTGCCACAAAGGTTCTCAAAGCAACAAGCTAGAAAGGATGGAGAAAGGAGGAAGCCAAATGGTTGGAGATATATGCAATCATTAGAAAGACATTCTTAAAGAAGTATTAAAACTAAAGGACATCATACAATAAAATATGATGACGGGTTGTGAAGGCTAAAATGGTGTATAAGTATGAAAAAGTTCTCATGATTAGAAGTGATTACTAGTTAATGGAGGAATATTAGCTAGAGTAGAGGATTTCCAATCCATTCTTAAGTGCATTGGTGGAGGACAAGGGTCATGTACTATTGCGTTGTAGCAAATAGAAGCATATCACAAGAAAGTATGATAGAAAAAACCTCTGACTCTCTACAATGTTTTCGAATTGTTACCAAAGCAAATTGGGACTTACATTGGGGACACATAAAAGTTTTGCCATAAAAACATAGCAAGTCTAAGGTGTTTAATATATTTCATAATCTATGAAAATAAAGAGCAGTATAGCTCATGGAATAACTAATTAGAATCATTAGTATGCTTTGCTTTATCAAGCCCATCCCATAGATCTTGTTGGGTCTCCACATGACATTAATAGAGCATTTCTCTCTCTCTCTCTCTCTCTCTCTCTCTCTCTCTCTCTCTCTCTCTCTCTCTCTCTCTCTCTCTCTCTCTCTCTCTCTCTCTCTCTCTCTCTCTCTCTCAAATTATTAGTGCAAAGAAAGAAGTTGGTACTTGGTTCTCATGCTAAACTGAGCTATACTTCAAATTGGTCTCTAAATTCACGTATTAACTCTTCATGTATGCTCGATGTGCGATGGCTAGGTAAATATGCACCTAGGCCATGTCCTGAAACTCGACCTCTATTGACTTGGCCAAATGAAGGTGGTGTCTGCTCTAATCCCTCTGATATTCTCCTTGCAATCGTCTCATTTATAAATACTTAGTTGGAGCTTGCATATTATATTGGAATGGTTATGCACATGTATGCACACACAAAGATATTTACAAAAGAGTTAATGTTTTCGACATATAATTTTCAAGAGATCATAACATGCCAACATGGCTCTACATTTTGCCATCCTTAGGTAGTACTTTGATGAAGCAATCCACCCACTATATAAATTCGTGTTATGGGTAATTCCTATCTCCATTAGATACTTTGCTAATTGTCTAAGTTCCATGATGATTGGCACATAAGTTGTCTTTGCCAAGAGCACGACTAGCCACAGCAGACATTCATGAGCCCAAGAAATGTCAAGATAGGTTACCACTTTTAAATCCATAGTCCCATCATCCTAACCAAAAAGTAAGTGGTCTTATCCTTCTATGAAGATTGTGTCAACCATGCATTCACCATCCATATCCTTGACCCTTAACTAGAATACAACATAGAGTATCATCAATGACTGGACATAAGTAGAGAGTGGCTACTTGGTTTTCTCTTAACCTCCTATAAGTCCATACACATGGTCTTTCATATATTAACTAGAATACAACATAGAGTATCATCAATGACTCAACATAACTAGAGAGTGGCTGCTTGGTTTCCTCCTTGTATACCTCTTAACCTCTTATAAGTCCATACACATGGTCTTTGATATATTAACAAGGCATATCCCAAGCATGGATGTTTTTATCGAAGCTATACTTATATAGTAATATAAAATCTTGGCGAAAGTTGATTGGACTAATTTTTTTAGTTTCACAATATTAATAGACTAAAGTATGATTTTATATATTTTCTTCATATTTTTGAAGCAAAAGATGGCAAAACTTCAAAAAAAATTGCATAAAAGTTTCAAATCCTGGCGAATGTTTCAAACATTTGTTTTTATTATGGCATATTAACTTTCAATACCAATATAAAAGTTTCACTTCTTAACAAAACTAACATGAAAAAATCATCCATGATCCCAAGGTCAGCTTTACATACCTAGACAATGCCAATCCCAAAATAAGCTTTGATCATATAGTATTGTGGTGTCTAGGTATGTGGAAATTAAAGTGTTATGTCACTTTAAACATATAATAGATATTAACAACTGTTATGTGTCTTTAACCATAAAATAATATATTAATAGATATACTTGAAAAGGAAGAACGCCAAAAACCACTTTGCATAACCTTCCTAGCTATTATATCTATAGCAAAATGCTCTCCACAATTCCTACATGAGCTTCATATATAAGATCCAAATATTTATCCTCATGAGGACGTCTCCACAATACATCATCCATACCGCTATTGTAGAGTTTCCCAGCTATCAATTGATATGGCTCTGACAACCAAATAATATGCATGGCTTATGTCCTTCATTGATACTTATGAGGCTATCCTATAAAGACGTACTTCTTGATGTCTTTACTCTAGTTAGACACTAACTCAACTTGGAACAAAGGAGCATCTAGTAGGTCGTTATCTATTCTTACAAGTGGTTCCCCATTGTTCATTCTAGACATATGATTTGCATAACATGTTTTTTCCATGGGTGCACCACGATTGTAAAATCAAAATCTTGTAGACTTTGGATTCATTTGTAGCTATGCCATTTTTGGATGCAATATGTCCTTGCTTCACCCAAAATTGACATTTTTTAGAGATTGAGGTAATGCGGTACAGCTACACCACTACAACACCTTTTCTAGGGCTTGTAAATGCCCTTTCCAATGAGTATGCACACACAAGTCATCAATGAAAATATGTAGGAACCCCTCAAGTACTCCTTGAAGTAGTGCACATTAATTGTTGAAATGTGGTAGGTGTAGTAGTGAACACAAACCGCATCACTTTAGATGCATGGACCCCTTCTTCAATTGCAAAAGCAATCTTGTGTTGATGTTGAAGTATAACCTCCACCTCATCGGATAGTTGTCCCTACTTCTGGCTACATTTTAGCTTCTTCAAATCTACACATACCCTAATGATCCCACTTTTCTTTGGAACTATTATTAGGGGAGAAACCCAATTAGTGTGTTTGATTTGGTAAGTGTATCCGCAAAATCCAAAACCATATTCTTTACATGAAGGCACCTGTTCTGCTAAAGTGTTTTTTTTCTTGTGGATTGAAAAAGTGGGTACAAGAAGTCAAGGAAGATCATGGAATGTCTTAGATTCTAAACTTGCAATAGTAACTACTCATGACTTTCCATCATTGGACCAAAGTTACAAGTTTAACCTAGTGACTTGATAATGTGTCACATTGGTGATGGTGACTTGATAATGCCTTGGGTCCACTTTGATCATGCACCCCAATTTGCAGAATGGAAAACTATGGTGGCCCATATATACAACCCAGGGAGATATAATGGTCAAACTAGTTATATTTCATACATTAAATTGTTCATGCATAACTATAAGTGAGACACTATTTGTTTCAATGTAGTATGCACACATTATGAATGATTGTGACTTGCAAGATGGAACAGTAACATTGTATCTTAGGTTATTATTTGCAAAAAGGGTCTAAGAACAATAGGGTGTCTCAAATAGTACTTTTTTTGGCTAAGTACTTAATGTACTATTTTGATATTTATTGGGTACTTGTGAGTACTTTCATTTTTCTCACGTCATACTAGAGCACTTTTGAGGTTTTACTAAGTTGAATGCAATGTTTTAAAATAAAACATTTGAAACTTTGTTCTCATATAGGACTTCAGTATTCTTGATTTTTTATATTGTTCGGCCAAAAGTAGGTACATCTAGTGTGATGAGACCCAAAATGCTGGGGGGACATTAAATAAAGGAAGGATTTGAGAATCTAGACCTTTTCTTGGGTTCATGGATGATGAGGCTAGAGAAAATTTGTGCATTGTTAGAATCATGTTTAGCAAAGGCCTACATAATGTAATAGAAGGTAGAGTGCAATCGTGTCTCTGCATTGGGATCTTGGGCATATACACCAAGTAATATGTCATAGTGATAGTAAGAGTGAAACATCTGCGAAATTATAGAATGTGGATATGTGAACAGATTGGAGTGAATGAGTACAACAAGATCCAAGGATGGTGGGATTGTGACACAAATGACACCCACATTGGAAAAAAATGTGTATTGGAGTAAGTTGTTATGGCATTATGAACTATTTAGTTTTTATACCAAATCAAACATAATGTGCATGTGTGTATGTCATAATTTACTGTCATCGTTTTTTCACTATGGAATTTTTTGCAAACATTTGATGATGTCTCCAACACATGCCAATGTGTAACTGTGTAGAATAGAGGAAGGCTTTAAAGGAACCATTGCATTGTATTATGCAATACTATGTAGAATAGGGGAAGGCTTTCAAGGAACCATCACAATGCATTATGCAATACTATAAACAACAAGGAGAAAGCTTTTTTCGAAGGCAAGTATCATGGTTCAAGATAGTGCTTGGCTAAGTCGAAGTTAAAGGGCAAGGATAATTTTTTAGGCTCCAATGCACCCACACCTATCACCACTAGTACGTTAGTATGTGGGGGTCTTTTTCACTAGGGTCCTTTTTTGCAAGAATTTGATGATATATGAAACACGAACCAACAATGAAATACTACAAATAGGAAAGAAGCAAACTTTTGTGGAAGGAAAATATTGTTGTTCAAGACCACTTTGCTTGGTTGAAGTTAGGGTTCAATGCACCCACACCTATCACCACTATAAGTTAGTGCATGAGGGGCCTTCATGGAACAAGCTTTCAATCACTAGTGCAATTTCATGGCAACAAAAAAACAATATGGAAACAAATACCATTTACATTGAGGATGAAATCAATGTTACTAAAGAACCAACACCAAAAGCTAAAATTTACACCACCACCATCACCCTCTTGTATAATGCATAAAGTTATGCCACTCAAAAAAGGTGAAGGTATGTACAAGGTAGTAGAAAAAAGAATTCACTCTTCATTTTTGGGCTATGCAAACCATAAATGTAAAAACCAAGATAAAATGTCAAGGATACCACCAAGGCAAAAAAGGAAAATGCAAGTCAAAAATCAAGCTCAAACAACATGGTCAACCAGCCCCTTGCATTTGGGGAACCCAATATCATCCGACAGATCATATCAAGGATGGTTATATTGTCGTATGTGTGTGTATTGGGTTTGGATTTAGAAGTAAGCCCAACTTATTGTTTGCATAGGAGGTCATCCTAGCTTGATTTAAGCAATGATATCATGGAAGGAATAGATCTAGTCATGTCCAATGTATCTTGTAAGGTTATATGCATAGCCTTTGTCAATAATAAAATAATTGCATCTTTTATCTCATGTATATTGAAACATCATCACAATGCATCTTTCTTGAACCTTCTCTCTCTCTCTCTCTCTCTCTCTCTCTCTCTCTCTCTCTCTCTCTCTCTCTCTCTCTCTCTTGCTCTTGCTCTCTCTTTCTCTCTATCCCTCCCTCTCCCTCCCTCTCTCTCTCTCTCTCTCTCTCTCTCTCTCTCTCTCTCTCTCTCTCTCCCCCTCCCTCCCTCTCCCTCCGTCTCTCTCTCTCTCTCTCCCCCCCCCCTCAAGCTTCCACAACTGCTCATTACCAAATGGTATCAGAGCCTTAGACCTTTATACCTTTTTGTATTTCAAAACTTGTTAATTTTAAACATTAATTATCATTATTATAGGTAATAATTCCATCTAGTCTAATCACATTTTATAGGGTTGTTTCTCTACATAAGGTATTCTAGTGTAACCTAAATAGTGTAGCTAGTGACAAAAAACCAAAAAGAGAGAGGGAGCTATAGATGGAGGATGGAGATGGAGATAGTAGTGGAATTGATGGTGATGGACTTGCTAGTCACCGTCACTACATTCCTTTCCCCCAACTAGCTCCCAATTAGCAGTACAGACTACATGATCCTATTGGAGATCCCGAGGTTTTGCGAGGAGGTCTTGAGAAGCCAAGAGGTAGTCACAGCGATGTACAAACTAGACAAAGAACTGTAGTAAAGCATTTTCTCTAGTTATCTCCTTATGAGGACTACGCATTCGCTGATGAGCCAAATCATGCTTGTGGAGAACGAAGAATGCTTTCCCCTCCCACCTCGACATGGAGTCTCTTTCTTGGAAAGTTGTAGAGGCAGAGGAGTAATTCTTGCCCACCCCTCGTGTGCACATGTAGCTTAGAAGCCATGGGGAGGCTTCTTTAGGCTCCCCCCAAGATTGCATCCTTCTCCTAGCCTTCCTTATTTAGATGGGTCCCTAGCTCCCGAGTTCATATACAAAGCCTCATGCTTTAGCTCTCCCCAGCCTAGAAGAAGTGCAAACAATCCAAGTGAGACAAGAGCTACTGCCAACACTATTGAGAACGGAGTCCTCACTACTCCGAGTCCCATATGAAACTAGCAAGAAAACTGGAAATGGTGGGACAACAGCAAACAGCTCCCCAATAAGTGGAGGAGGCATTGGTGGAAGAAGCCCATTGGAGATGCTAGGAAGACTTCGAGGGAGGAGAGGCTTCCCCCCTCTAGCGAGATGAAAGAGAAAACTACGACATCTCAACTTGATCAACGAGCAAGAATTGAAATGCCACCAATTGATAGAAGAGCACACCAATCTGCTAGAGGGGGTGAACCACCTCTAGCAATGGTAAGTCCATCATGGCTTTTCTAGATGACAATCTTCTCACTAATTCCATGAGGTGGCTTAGCACACATGCACTAGTTGGCTTCCTTCCTGGAGTTAGACCTACAATTGTCTTAAGAGGAGACTATAATGAGGAAGTCTCCTCTACAAAGGAAACTATCAGCCTGATCCATGATCATTTTCAAACACTATAAGGAGGTTCAGAGAGCCAGAGAATTATGCCATGTGATTAGAAATAGAGTTGTGGAGGGATTTGATACGGCTTAAGAAGCCTTTAATTCTTGAAGAACTAAAGGAGGCAATAACAGTAATGGCTAATGGGAAAATACCAGGAGAGGATGGGCTGCCTGTGGAATTTTATAGAGCTTTTTGGGACACTATTGGGCCTTATTTTCTTTCATTGTGGCAAGCAAGCCTGCACAATGGATCTCTACCCTCTCTCGTTAATGGAGGAGTTATCAAGATGATACCTAAGGAGGGATCCAAAGAAGAACTCAAAAATTGGAGACCCCTCACAATGCTTAATTGCAGTTACAAAATCTTTGCCAAAGCTCTGGCCCTCAAAATACAAGGGAAGATGAAAGATTGGATCTTGCCAGAATAGAAAGGATTCATAAAGGGTCGCCATCTCCTTGAGACCATTATCAACATTTAGGAGGGTTGTGAATATGCCAAAGAGACAAAACAAGACATCTGCTTTCTAAAGCTAAACTTTGATGAAGCTTATGAGACTGGAGAGAGTGGGACATCCTTATACAATCTCTACAAGGTATGGACCTCGGGCCTTCTTTTGTTTCCTTTGTTCAACTACTGCTTATAGATGCCTCAGCCAAATTCTGTATTAATGGAGTAATGAGCCATCCTTTTCCTCTAAGGAGGTCAATTAGGCAATGCTATCCCCTTGCCCCTCTACTTTTTGCTATTGATGCTCATTCCCTTGGCTAGCTACTTAAGAGTGAAATCAAGGAAATATCAGAGGGATTGAACTAATGTCTGGTAAGCAATTGGTGTGTCAGCAATTTGTTGTTGACACAACACTCGCTCCCAAAAACACTGAGCATGATGTGGGATACTTAATGTATTGTCTAGATATCTTTTGTCAAGCATCTGGGTCAAAGATTAATCATGCCAAAATAGGGTATGACACCCTTAGTGGAAAGGAACAGTGTGTACTAAAGAACCTTGGATGTCCACATCTTCATGGAGAATTCAATTTCATTGAGTCCATGTTGGAGACAGTGGGGAAGTCGTTACACCATTCATGCAGGTTGCTACTTATGCTTTTGTATTTACCCACTCCAAAATTTATAAGGTTAGATGGTCTTACTGCACCAAGCCTAAGAAAGAAGAAGGTATAGGAGTAGCTCTCTACCACTTGGGTTACTAAGGCTATTCTAAACCAAGAGAATGATTGGTCCCAACTTTTATTAAGAAATATGAAACATGCCAGGCTAGTGAGAGCTCCAAAATAAAAAAACTACCCTCTGCTCTCTACTATTTGTAATCCTGAGCCTTGTAAAACTAAGGGTAGCTCCCTCTGGCAGTCTATCCAGAAGGCCTTTGAGGAGATCAAGGCCTTCTTAAGTTTTTCTAGGTAAAGGTGCTTTTATGGCCAAAGATTCCATTTGGGTGTCCTCTATTTTCAGTAAGGCCCAACTGACTGAGGAACAACTTGTAGTAGCCAGCACTCTGTTTAAAATATGATTGTATTATGAGTTTTGGCAAGGAGTTGTCAGTGTTGGAAGGGTGGTACAATGTTACTATTTCACAGAGAGTTTAGCTAGATAGGCAATTCATCTATCTTCCCTATTCCCACACCAGCTGAGGACATGGGATATCTGTTCAAGACCCTAAATGCCAAATGGTCATTGGAGGACAGCAAGGAAAGGAGGTATGAGAGATTTGGTAGGCTTTGGATTAACTGGTTCTTGAGAAAATGTCCTCCCTTGTATGGCCTATACTTTACAAAGTAGTTTGGACTAATGCCAGAGGATTTAGAATTGGACTAATGCCAGAGTAGTTTGGACTAATTCGAGAGGATTCAGAAGTAGTTTGGACTAATGCCAGAGGAATCAGAATTGGCAAGGGGGATGGAAAGTGTAGACGGTGCCCATGAGTGCTAGAGGGTATCTTTCATTTTTTTGTTGCTTGTCCACATGCTAGGAAGGTTTGGAAGTATATTCAAATTGAGTGTAGGGAGCTAGTCAATTGGAAGGCCATACTTTTAGGTGATGATTGCAAAAATAAAGAGGAGCATTGGTTTCTCAGAAGGGCACATGATTTATGGTTTACATGGATCTCTAGGAACAAATACCAGTTTAATGAAGTTGAAATGTATACTGTTGCCCTTTTTGTTGAATGGTGGAACAAGAAAAAAGGAGGCTTGATTTTGAAATAAGTGCTTACATTATTGAACATTCCAGGTTTTGTGTTGAGTTGGCTGTCCACAAAAGTAGATGTGACATTGATGATGAACAAGTTATGCCGCCACCCTATCTTCTCAGAATACCTCCATCTCATAAGGGAGCTGGTCACTCAGACTCTCAAACTAGAGCTGGTCAAGGAGTTGGTGAACAGTACCCTACTCCACAGTGATGCTAGGGATGAGGCTGAAAAAGATATTCTCTTTCCAGGTTCCCTCTTATTTTCACAAGAGTTTATGAAGTGTTTTTCTTAGTAAGCAGGGTTTGCTATTTTTTATTTATTTGATGGACAGTAAGGGACTAATATGTCCTGAGAACATGGAGTATTATGTTATCCTTTTTGTGAGGGTGTATGTCCTGGTATGGACCCTAGAACTACAAGGATATGAAATCTGAAGTTGTAAATATCATTTTGAGATAAATATAATCACTTTTCTTCTAGTCAAAAATAAATAAATTGTGTAGCTAGTAGAGGAGGTTCTCCTCATTTTCTTTTCTACCGCAAGCATTGCTTAGCTATGATATCTCCTTTTTTTGTTAGTTTTAGTGCAACTTAAATAGTTTAGATAGTAGAGGAGCTTCTCCTCATTCTCTTTTCTATATCAAGATTTGATTAGCTCTACAATATCTCCTTTTTTTATTATTTTAATCAAGGATCAAGAATTTGGTGTTACCATAGCATTGCCACAATGTCACAATCAACAAGAAAAAGAGTCATGTGGGCCAACAAGGTCAAAGACTAAGGAAACAAATCTGTAAGAAGAGATAAATAAGATAGAGAGATATTAAGGTGTCATCCACTAAAAACAGCTCTCAAGTGAAGAGTGAATCCTTGGGAAGCATAGAGCAACATCTAGTTTGTAGCCCATGTATTGGATTTTTTATTATTACTATCATTAGATGTATTTGACTAAGTATCATAGATGTATCTTTTTTTAGTGTTGATTCAACTTTTGCAATTATCTTTAATCATTTATATTTATTAATTGATATGAAGTGAGTAGAAAGTGAAATAAAGTTTATAAGGGAAAATGAATTTCTCTTTTAAAAGTAGTTTTGTACAAAAATAAAAAAGTGTGTTTTTTTCTATTTGAAGTATGCTTTAAATTCAATTTTGTTGCATATACTTATTTTGTGCACATGTAAAGTATGTAGTTACATAAGAAATTATGATAGAATTGCATGATTAACTTCACAAGAATGTTATAAAATGGCACTATGTCTACATCATGAGAAGATGATTTGTGTGAGTACTCTTTTATCTTATCATGCAAATTGACACACGTGATCTACATTGACATACATGCAACTATAAGATTTTCTATTTCGCTTCTAGTAGCATGTACTGTAGTGAATATTTGAGATGTAATTACTTTCATGTTTTAGGCAATAATTATCAATGTGTTAGTTATAGATTTATAATTTTCATCTTGTCACTTCATTGATAGTAGATATCATTGATATGAGATAGTATATCTTAAAATGTCATCTTGTATTAGAACAACCGAACAGAAGAATATTAAATTTTATAGGTTGTTTCTAATCAATCAAACAAATAAAGAATATCTTTTTGTGGCAATATTTGATGAGCTATGATTGAGGATGTAGACTGACGTATTTCACTTCCTCAGCCAAGAAGATTCTAGTAAACCTTTTCCTTTAAGTATGTATTAAGCCATCAGTAACACTCTTCAATTGTAGTGTTCTACAGGCACCAATCTACTAAGCATGTGTGTATCTAGGAGATAGCACTTGATCTCGTGCTATGTATAACAATTACTAAAGTCCACAAGTGAATTCTCCTCCTCATCTATACAAAACTTCTTCACCATCTTCCTTGTGTCATTTTCGAACTGATTGTGCCACAGTTTAGCCTTTATCCCAAAGGAAATAACCCACAACTTCCTATTAACATTGTTAACTAACATCATGAAGTAAGAATATCCTCACAAAGCAACTACAAACATCTTACCACAAAGATTCTCATGTACCAGCTCTCTAATTTAGCACTAGTTTGGTAGGACATAAAAGTTATTATGTGTGGTTAATTTAGCCAATTTCTTGACTTATTTTAAGACATTGATAAAGTATTTTGGGGTTTTGATTATTAAACATATTAGCTTATGTGATGAAAAAAACTTGGAATTATTATGAATTGGAACTTACACCTATGACTTTGAATTTTATCGAGTTGTTAACTAAAATTTCAAGCTGTTTTCTCAATTTTTGGATAAAATCACCATACTCCTTGGTTAGAACGAGTTTTTCCTTTTTTCTTTTAAGTTTTATAGTCTATAGCACATATATTTGGATAGCTTTCAAAGTTAGATAATCATATTTCCTATAAATTATGGACTCAAAATTTGCTACTAATAAGGCAAATTTGAAATTTTGCACATTTTTTGACATGTCTAACAAGTTTTGAACTCAACCATAGTTTATATATGTCTTCAATATGATATTATGGAGTAGCATGAGTTTTTAGGGAACCTAATACCTTATAGAACATCAAATTCAAACGTTATTTTGATTACCTATTATGCTGCAATTTATTCTAATTTCAAGATACAAGGATTAAGTGACATTATAGGGATCCCGTACTTTAGGGTGACTATTGCAAAGCGTGCACGTTTCTACAAGGCTTGGCCTGAAAGAGTTTTCTACATATTCACTCCGCGATGAATTCACTAGCTATATGGTCACCCGACCTAGCTGTTAGCTCCTATACCAGAGATTCCCTAGGCACTGAGTTGGGTTTCTCTGGAATAGGTTGGTTTCTTCTTTCATCCTTTATTAGTTATCTCCATACTCGACACCTTCGGGGCTGCTGTTTTATATGAAGTTTTTTCAAGCATTAATAGAAGGTTCCTTTCTTTGTAGCAAAAAAAGTGACATCATAGAAACCTTCAAAGGCAAGCCTAAATGTTTTTTGTAGAGTGGCTCTAGACATGAATGAGTGATACCAACAAAAATGCTTATATTTAGAACACTTAAAGATACTTCAAAACTATAAAAGTGCGACTTATTGTGAAACCTATTTTGAATTTTGCTTGGGTGAATTATTGTGCTATTATACATTTGTAGGCACTTTATAATCATATATGATACTTTTTTATGTTCCTTACACTTTTTAAGAATAATTTTATGAGTATATCCTAAGCTCAAGGGAGGGAATCCTCAGAAAACATATCTACATTAAGTAGCTAATTTTTTGCCAAAACACCAAAAGGACATTTTTATGTCCTATTAAGCTAACAAACTATTGCATGTTTCATTTTCTTACCCATCATGCAAGCCTTATGGCTTCCTATAGTTTTGGAAAAGCAAATAGATTAGAAACCATCCTTGATCTTTGCATCTACACAAATCATTCATCCCAAAGTTTTTGTTTGCATTGGTTGTAATAGATCTTAGCTCATACAAATTGCATGCACCTTATGCCGATTCCAACTATCTTGCCATTAGCATTAAGAATATCTAGTGTTAACCACATTGGTTAACAAGGCCAATTTTGCCATTCTTTGCCATTTTTATGTTGTTTTTGTAGTTTTGATTAGCTTGATTGATAGAGTAGAGAGCCTATTATGCCTTGGATCCAATTAGTCCCAAGAGAACAATCACGTGGAAGGCAAGAGAGTGATCAAGAGAGGTAATAGAGAAGAGGGTTGGCCCTCCCTTCAAAATGTGGACTGTTCCAAGTTCACAAGTCAGTTTTAGAGAGCCCTTTTGAATAACTTCGGTACAAAACTTATTTTTTTCCAGCAGCTTCCATCCTTAGTCCGATAGCCAAACAGACCTATAACCCGTTGCCTTCGATGTGATGAAATCTTATGTTGCAGATGCACAGTCCCGATGGAAGTAGTATCTACCACTAGTACAAGAGATCTTAAATGACAATCATTCCACTAGTGTGTGTAGAACTCCTTATGAAGCAATCTTCGGTAAGAAGTTCGAGTCCCTTCTCACCACAACATTCGAGAACCCTTTCGGATCACTAAGGTTATCAATGAAGTTACAGTTCCCTACGACATGGATCATGCATCCAGTTTTCCATGTGTCATGGCCCAAGTCATATGTGGATCTGACCAGGAAAGTGGTTCCAGATGTGGAGCAGCCTAAGACTGTTGATAGGCAAGGGTGGTCGAGCACGAGCGGATTTTGCTTCGTCGGTTCAAGATGGTACAAGCAATCGTCAGCACTTGTATACAATTAAGTTCAAGCACAAGGGCTCTCACCACGAGGCACCATGTGTTGAAAATGAATTTTCCACACATTATCCCCACCTCCTTTTAGCATATAAGAAGCCTTTTCACCTCCCCTCGTTCTAATTTCAACAGCAAAAGGGGATGTCATGGCCTCGCAGCCCGTGGCCATATTGGCTAGGGCTGTGCAATTTGACAGGCCAAGGGCCGTCGTGACAGAGCCACAAGGCAATGCCACAACAACAAACAGGTGTGCCGCACAAGAGCCACACCAGCAGCCACGTGGTAGCCAGCTGACAGACTACCTCAAGGCGGTCTGGTAGGGACAGATCGAGCCTGGGTCGGCCAAATAGGCAAGTCTAGATCGATGTAGTTCTAGGCCATGGGAGCCTATAAAAGCCAACTCCCTTGGCCTCATTTCTTATCCCACTTCTAGGGTTGGTTCACAGTAGTTCTCCCTCAGCCTTAAGGATAGGATCAGGCCTGCACCGACAGGTAGCAGTGGACCAACTCCCTCCCGTAGCATCTACAGGTTCTATTCCAAGCCAGGCTTCAGCACTTGGATACAACATTAGGGTCTACATCAAAGTAGCCCTCAGTTCATAGTTATATAGTGAGGGATTCGTCCTCCATACAATACTCTTCCATCTTTCTTTGTACAGTTGATTCATTCCTTTGGACAGATATTTCTATAGTTTTATTCCCTCTTTGGAGGCCCCTTATATTCCCCCTCAGATTCTCTCTCTCACCTCACAACTTCCACTTGTGTTTGAGAGTCCTTATTCTCTCAGTTCAATCAGCAGTTAGTAGGAGAGAGAGTGAGCTAATCGTTCTCCTTGCTACACTATCCCAAGGCAAACGGGTGGGGCTGCTACCAACGATGCAGTAGGGGCTCCTATGTCCTGCTGCTGCACATGAGCCCTATTGCTCTAGGACCCTAACATGGGGACGTCTGATGGAAGATCGAAGAAAGTCTTATCCTCCAACTCTGAGGACAGCCTACTAAGGCGCCCTCCATTGATTTCCCCTTGGGTCTGAGAAGCGCACTCATGTAGTCTGATTCGCCAGCTGCAGTTCTGCAAAGTCTTCCTCCGGCTGGGCTCCTTGCACTCCACCCTGGTCCAAATCCCATCACAGGGCTCTACCCAAGGTGTCTGGGATTCCATTCGATGTCCAGCCACACACTGAGCTCAAATTGGGCGAGTTTCCCTCTACTCCTGTGGAGTCTGGGGAGGAGCCATGCCCGTGCCCTCCGACAATCACGTGCTAAGTGCCTCCATCTATCTGTACCGTAGGCATTGACCTGGCAGATCCAAGATCTCAATACGCTGCCTAAACTCTCCTCCATCGAGAGTCTCAAGAAGGATCTCTAGGTACTTAGCTATCGACCCGAGGCGAGGAACTCCATCTACTTCCACTGATGTTGCTTTCTAAGGTGGAGACTCAAGCACCGTGCCGAAAGCCCTCCCAATGGAGTGAAGTAGAGGCCGATACTCCCTCCCAAGAAGTGAAGTATCACCAGGAAGCAAGGAACGTATTGAGTCGAATCCATGTCATGGACTATGAATCCATGGTACCATGGGATGAAGTCCAGAAGATGCAAGCCAAGGAAAAGGGAGCTCTACTCCACAAGGGCCTAGGTGGTGTCGAGAAAGATAAATTGAAGGATAGGCCGATACTCCCTCAGGAGCCCCGGGAAGTGAAGCATCACCAGAAAGCAGGGCACGTAGTGAGTTAAATCCATGCCATGGACTATGAACCCATGGTACCATGGGATCAAGAACAAAAGGTACAAAAGGGGGCTCTATTTCACATGGGCCTGGGTGGTGTGGAGAAAGCTAAATTGGAGGAAGACATCTCCCATAGATGGTAACCTCCTGGATGTGGTCACCCCCTAATGCTAAGCTCCCCTGGATCCAATCACGCACCTGGCTGCTCGTGGGAGTGGGGCCCACGATCCTACCCACCACTGCTCTATCTCAAACTACTTTGCTTCACCTGTTGCTTATTTGCTGGAGAAAGGAGAACCTTAACGGCTCGGGGAGTCAAGGGTGCTAAAGTGAGCCCCCACCACCAAGTTTCTTTTCCTCCAAGTCAAAGCAATAAATGCACCGCTGCAAAAAGGGAAAGGCGGGGTGGAAAAGCAGAGAAAAGACAGTCTTTGGTTCAGGCAATGAGGCTGCTACAAATAGTAGAGGGTCTGGCAAAAAGGAGCTGAAAAAAGCCAAAAGGAGGCTTGAAGCTGAGGGCTGCAGAGGCACTTGTCCAAAAGGCTAGAAAGGAAGCGACCAAGCTCGAATGTTGAGCTGCTGCTCGCACATGGGCAGCAGTAGATGCACCTAGGGGGCTTACGAGCAGCAGGCTGGTTCAGAAAACAGTCGCAACCAGCTCAATGCTGAATCGCAACTTCCAAGAGAGCTTCTTGGAGGGGGAAATCAGTCGCGTGGCACCCCAATTACGCCCGGCCCCACAGAAGCTGCTGGAGTATGGAGCTCAAGAGGGCTTCACAACCTGCAAACCTGTTGCAGGAGTCCCTGGAGGCATGCCAGCTCACGGGTGTTCCATGACACAGCCCAGCTGGCTAGAAATTCCGTGAAAGCAAACCAGCTTCAGGCTGCATGGGTGCAAGGTAAAGAAAGGGGGGAGTGGCAGGAGAGTGAAGAGAAGGCGAGGGGGGGAAGGGCAACAAGGAGGGGAGGGTAGGGGTGCCAAGCGTCGTGAGCAGGATAAGCCCTAAATTTACCACATGTTATTTTGCAAACATGCTGGTTCAATTTTTAAAGTCAGTCAGGAGATTTTTGCTTCAGACCAGTTTTCTAGGGTGCAGATTTACCACAGGCATGTTATCTACTGCGACCTTGCCAGATAACAAATTACTGTATATATACATATTTTCAGAGTCCCCGTTGTGTTGGAAAGCTTTCCAAATGCTTGTTTCGCCTGCAGGCAGACGGATCAATTCACCAAAGCACTACCCTGGGAAGCAGGCACAGGATGGCATTGCTAACAGGGAGATTGATGCAAGAAGACAGCAGGTTTATCATCACAGCATAGGAATAGAGGGAAGAATGGGACTCACTGCACATCTTACTGATGCTGTGATTGATTCAGTCCTATACTGAAGAATGCCTCTATAAATGCTATCCCAGTGCAAAGAGGAGTTTCAAGTGCAGATGATGCCGCTAGTCAATTCAGTCTCAGCTACAGGTATGCTCCAGCTACTATGTTTAAGCTATCTTGGAAACAGCACACCAAGTGGAAGGGGTAAGGACAGCTTGGATTAAAAGTTGATTAAGGTTTTGGACGTATCATCAATAGGCCCCCGTAAAGATGAGGAGCACTTCAAAGAGTCAATCTGTATGGCGAACATCACGCTAAGCAAAGAGAGAAGTAAGAAGAAGTAAGGTGAGGCTGAGGGAAAAGAAGAGCTGCTATGGACAGAAGACTGAAAGAGATTATGGTCTCAGGCTCACACCAGTTACTCAAAGATTCTCTTAGAACGGGCCTTATCAGATTTGCAGACAGCCAAAACTAGGAAGAAGATAGCAACTGACAACAGGGGTGGGGCTGACGATGAAGATCAGCAGTAATTGGAGAAAGTGCGAGAAGCTAGAGGCGCAGAACAGGTGGTACAAACGAGTGTGCCACTATTCCTGGCCGACTCGCATTACTTGACATTTATTTCATTTGGTCATGTTGCATTCTTGGACAGGTAAACCTCTGGGCCTTCCTGTTTGTTTCTTAATAGTAAGAGAATAAAAAGGTGCTACTTTCCAATACAGAGGCAATCATTGTATAATTTTCCAACATCCAACTTTTTTGCATCAACCTACAAAGAAAACTTTAGCATGCTGCTACTCCTGTTTTATGGAAGATGATGAAGGCAAGTTACTGTGACTTCCGACATATGCCATGATTTCAGTACTCTTTTAAAAAAATCATTTGCTCTTTTCTATATGACTAGGGCAGATGGACACAAAGGATACCTAAGTGAGTCCATTAACAAAGTCAGCTGAATCAAAACCTGACTATACCTACTCAGTTTTGAAATTAAATTTATGTTTGATTCCTCCAAAATAATGAGCTATGTATGTACTACATGAAAGTACAAAATATCATGGCTCTCCAGATTTAAGCAGCACTCAGAAAAGTGCCTTCTGATATGCCTCACTTTGTTTTCATGGTTAGTAAAGGAGGGCTGCATGGGCTAGCATTCTAAGAGCAAAAGCACTAAACCAACGATCGTAGCATCTGCCCGCATGCCCTGTGAACACAGTGCTCTGTAAACTGTTTCTTATTCTCCAAGAGCCCCTGCTGAGACCACACCCATACATCTAGTACAAATTGTTTCATCAGTGTAACGTGGACTCTCCCATCTCCTCAATAGATTCTTGCACAGCATCAAGATATGCATCTACAACCACTCTTCTTCCAGCTGCTTCATTCACTCTATCAGACATAGCTTTTAATACAGGTTTCTTGAGAATCGCCTCTTCTGGGTTATTAACTAAGAATTCAGTAGCTTCTGCAGCAACTTCCAAAATAAGGGCAAATTTGTTCTCACTTTGCAGGAGGAGTCGCTCCACGTCCCGTAATATGTGTTTACCATCTTCCCTGAACAGCCGTTGCTGCCGCTCATGGAAAGGGAATAGATCCTCCGTAGTCTTCCAACTTATGAGTTTTGGATCTTCCTTTTGCTATAAGAAAAGGAGTGCAAACAAAAAAAAATCAACATGAGCCAACATTACGCTCTCAGCATTTAAGAAATGAACATGCTCAGTTAAAAACACTATCAAAGAAGAGCCTTCAAGGGAAATGTAATCCTTTCACTTCAATGTAAGAATCAAAAGTCATCATTGCCTCTGCTTTCAGGCCCAACACCCTGTATCAACTCAATGATTTAGACAACTGTATCTTACATGCACAGACAAATACCAACGTCTCCACATAATCTATGTCAAAGTGGCATCTTGGACATCCAGACCAGTTGGATAGTGTGCCATCCACGACTTCCAAGTTGCAAGCCTAAGAACATAGTTACTACAACATTCAAACATCTGGAATATAATGAATTTTAAATAGACTTAAATGAATCGTGTTCCATACAGCACATTTTATAGGGCCTAAATTTCACGATGTGCAAACTAGACAGGATAAATTCATATATATTTTATACAGTACATGTAACACAAGTGGTAAGTTTCACAGAATACACATTCCACAAAATTATAAATGCCATACCTAAACTTCTCCAGAGTAGTGCATAGAAACTAGGTAGCACACATTGAAAATCCATTATACGTATTAAAATTATAACAAAGGAAATATTGAGATCAAATATCATAATAATATCACATATCATAACCAAAAACTGTAGTCTGTGTATTCTGAATCAGAAAATGTATGCCCTTTCTTTATTAGAGTCTTTGGCGAATGAGAGGAGGACAGAAGTTACGAACAGAAAATCCAAGTTTCACAGTGACACAACAAAGGTGGGTTGAATAGGTCAAAGCAAAGGGGTTGTGGCGGATGGACTTGCATTTGACTGATTGCCGTGTGTATACTTTGACATTCGCTGTAGGGGGTATGCATGCAAACAGGTGTGCATGTAATTTGTAGAAACCAAAACCTTCGTTTTTCCTCATCAGAGTCTTCAATTTGATGCCTTCCACTCGTGCATTCTGTAAGTTTCTGCCCATGGATGTCCACAGACTTCTGAACTGCTGATTTGAGGCTGCACTTTATTGTATATCTCCATTCTCTGTCTATGTCCCTCTTCGAACCTCTACTGCTTCCTAGCAGCCTGCCTCTCTCTCCAAGTCTATGTGCTGCCCCTTCCTCTCTCAGTCTCTCCCTTACCCCAAGCCTCTCTCACACAGCCTGTCACTCTGTCCATCTCCTCCTCAACCCCCCCACCCCCCACCCTTTGGATCTTCCCCCTTTGCACTCTCACACACACACACACACATGTTCTGTAGGAGCAATGAACCCTCCACTGACACGGGAAGATAACCCACATAAAAAAGGAATCTGAAATAGGCCAAAAAAAGTTGACAGAATGAAAGACGATGGAAGTTGATGGAACTGTCGATTTCCGTCTCCCCTTCGACACTCATCTTTTTTCTGTCAGAATCAGCAAGGTACATTGTATCTTTCCACAAATATTTAGCACATTTTGGATGCTAGAGAGTGCCAAGTGGGAAGGCGTGAAGGTAGCCATGGAGAAGGCTTTCCAAAGCCTACTGCTGGTGGAGCCTTCAGTGAGCAACACTAGAGACTTCATTACCAAAATGAAGGAGTGCATCTCCTTATGCATGGATAGGATGGGCATTCAATTGGATATGCAGGAAGCCTTGAAAAAGTGATCGTTGCCATGAGGAAGTCAATGGATGAGCAAGCCTCATGCATTTAGGCTCTGGAGCTAGAGATTCAAGAGCTCCAAAATGAAGTTAATGTTGGGACGGATCTGACACCATGGGGAGTCCTCAAATCTGAGAATGCAGCCTTGAAAATGAGTCTACAACAGCTCAAAAGCAGTCATGGACAGATCTTGGAAGACTCAAGAAGATAGAGGCCAAATTCGACGCTAAAATGGAAGTTCATGTCAAGGATGCCCAATTATAGGTAAGTAGTGGAAGGCACAAATCTCAAAAAGTCATCCAAGAGACTCTTGATGAGGAAAGCACGCAGCAAAATAAGCCCTTAATCTTAAAATGCTGCTTCCTGCAAGTCCTCATTGAGAGGCTATTTTGATGCCCACTTTCCACCCAAAAGGAGCAGCCAATGAAACATCACATCTGATGAAGGTCAGGCAGAGGTTTCATCATACTCTATCCCCATTTTGAATACAAAATACCCTTTCGCAACTAACCTTGGCTTATGCTACCATCAGATTTTCTCTTTATCTCGTACACTAACTTTGTCCCAATAGTTTTTTTCCCAATGGGCAAATTCACCAAATCCCATGCATTGTTTTTCTGCAACTCATGGCTCTCATCCAATGCTCACAGTCTTAAGCAACTTCAAAGCTGTTAGGTCCATCTACATAACACAGTGAACTCATCAAGGCTGTATCCCTACTGGAAAGAGCGGCTAAAAGTCTGCTGTCCTGCAGAGTTCGAATCAGCCACATGGGGACCCTTCTAACTTCCTATGAAGCAGCTCTTTCCTCTTTGACAATCTCTTCAATTCCATCATTTCTGATGGGCTGATCATGGACCTGATTGGGAGCATCCAAAGCCTGCTGTGCATCAGCATGTGCAGGTTGGAATTGCAGATCTTCTACCGGCGGTTCTGAAGTACCCTCAATTGCTATTGAAGCAACCATTCAAACACTCCTGAGAACCTCCATGCAGCTGTCTATTAAACTCAATCATGGACTGAAATGAGTTTTCTGCCAAAAACACCTCTGCTGAGAAAAATCTTGTGTTTTAGGATTGTAGAGACACAGAGCTTTACTTTTACTATTGTAGCCACACAAGAAAACTTAATGAACTTCCCACCCAGCTTACTTCTCAACTGTCTAGGCACATGTACATAGGCTGTGCAATCAAACATCTTGAGGTAGTCAACCTTGGGTTTCTTGTCATACCAAGCCTCCAAAGAAGTAACGGTCTTTAAGGCCTTGGTTGCGCATCTATTCAAAATGCGTGCTATATACATATTGCCTCCATCCAAAAAGTATGTGGCATTCTTCTCCCCCTAGTCATGCATTCAGCCATTTCCATCAAAGACCTATTTTTCCTCTCAACAACACCATTTTTCTGAGGTGTGCATGGGCTATGCATTGATGCTTAACACCTCTCCTTCAAGAAACCTTTGAAGGCGTTTGACACATACTCCACACCTTTACCTATTCTCAACCATAGCCATGAAGCATTGGAAGACATCTGATTTGTCCTCCATGAGAATCTGGGAAAATCATCTGTGAAGCTCATAATGCAGATGCTGTCCAAATCATAGGACCACACGCATCACTATGTATTAGCTGCAATTTTCTTCCAAACAGTCCCATCCCTTTCAAAGGCATTCCTTCCAAAAATGCACACTTCACATATGTGTCTTGGAGAAGTCTCCAATGATGGCATATTCAAAACCATCCCATGTCTCTACAATATCTCTAAACTAATCTTTTGTGCCATAATTCTGCATCTTCCATTGCAGAAGTAATTATTGCCACACATGCATTTGTTATACTGCTATCTTGTTTCCAGTTGATACAAACCCTGATTTTAAGTGCATGTCGTAACTATCTAATAGTCCTTTTCTCTACTTTGGCAATGCACTTATCATCTTCAAAGGTGACAGCATAACATCTTCTCCCAAAAGAGCAAACTAACAGCAACTTCTTCTTACTCCATTTCGGATAATCCTGAGTCTTTCCAGTGTGCTTTTAAGTGTGCTTTCCGTTTCGGCACAATTGGCATAGGCTGGCTCAGTTTCAACATTAGCACTTGTTTTATTTCTTCCTTGGCCTTGAACTCTAGAGAGTGCATCCAACTTATCAACATTCGGTGAATTTTCAAAACCACTCTAATGATCCTCAATAGATTCATATTCCCCATGGCTGGTCTCCATCAATGGATCCTCTTCAACCATTTCAAATCTTTTGGAAGCAGAAGTTCTTGTACGAGTTGGTGGATTGTAGTATCCTTGCAATTCAATTGACTGGCTTTTTATATTTGAACAGGTCCATACCATTAATGAATTTTGAGCACAAATGGTTGCTGGAGTGAGGAGAATTTAAAGAAAAACCAGTCGAACTTCTTCAGCTTGGCTATGGCAACCTGACGTGCAATTGTGCCCATCCTCTGGTGTAGACCTTGGCTGGTATACGAGCTTTATTTCTGCTTCAAAAGCCCTCTAATTGCTGCTTCTATCAGTGTGAATTTCGGTCTCTAAGATTGTTACTATTTCTGGTTCATATTCTTGACAGTTTGGGAAATGGATGCTTGATGGAAGTTCAAATATGCTGAGGATACTTTATTGACAGTAAATTTTCATGATTGTTCACAATGCCTAGCTCTTGTTGCTCTTCTAATGCTTCATATGTGAAAGAAAAAGGAAAGAAGAAGAAAGAAGCACCTAAATATGTCAATAGAAAAAGTTGTGAAGAAAAAGCCATATTATTATTCTGATCCAAAAAAGACTAGGATTCTCTTATTTCATTGCTTGCAATATGCACTTGTATGGTTGAGATTTATAGCCATTTATAAGAGAGAGGACACTACCTATAAAGGTAAGACTGTTGGAATGGTCACCTCCCCATCTGTAAGCCCCCATATGAGGAGAGCATGGGGGGGTGAACCTAGGAAAAGAAAGAGGGAGGGGGCTGCCACATGGGCAGCACCTCACACAAAGAAAGGAGAGTACCTGGTAGAAGAAAGCTTGCCTCGAGGGCAGATCTGGCAGAGAATGGCCACGTGACTGTCAAGGACAGAGCAGAGCAGATCTACACAGCATCTTCATCAAGGAACGAAGGCGCAATAACGTCATCCACTGTACGGATCTGTACCGGGCTGCTGCAGGGCAGTGTACGGAAGGTGTATGGGCAGGACATGGCGCCGGCAAAGGGCTGCAGCATGACGCAACATGGTGGAGGTCTATGGGCAGGTATACAGCCTGCAGGAGGGTCTCCAGCAGCAACTAAGGGCAGCCTAGCAGCAGCCCAAAAGGGCTTGGCTAGGGCCCTCATATAGGGCTGGTTGGACCAGCCAACCAGGTCGGCCAGCAAGCAGACTGGTCGACCAGGATGAGGCTGGCTGGTCGGTTTTATGACAGCCCCTTGGGGGCCTATGAAAGGAGAGGCCTCAGGCCTCATTTGATATCCAGCAGAGCAGCTTTGGGTGGAGCAGAAAGGAGCAGCACATCCACCATCCTTGGGCCTCTACACAAGAAGTGAAGGAAAGAGGTGTTGCTGCAGACTTAGCTCCAGGAAGAGGCTGAACCTAGACTCTCTTCTAGGGCAGAAGGTTGCTGAGATCATGAACACTTGGAGCAGCTCTCAGGACAGCAGACAGGAGCAGCAAAGGGGGGGCCTTAGGCCTACATTCAGGAGGACAAGGTGACCGAGGAGAAGCTGCAGACTCAGCTAGAGTGGCAGCCCACCTAGGCTGGCTTCAGGACAGCAAGGTGGAAGGGATCTAGACAGAGAGTCTACATATGCTTGAGGTGGAGCATGCAGGCTCAGAGATCTAGAAGTGCCAGGCTTGTAGTTGAAGAACCTTTTGGTATTGTATCCTGTCCTAAGGACGGGTTGAAACAGACCCTCAAAGCATGGTGCCTAGAAGACTCCAAGTTGTTCACTCATTATGAGGGGGACAACTGGAAGATCGTGATGGCTGGATTGCTCGAGTTCAAAGGCGGGAACATGACTGAAGGAAGTGGTGCCAGGAGGTGCTACCAGAGATGGACCTGTGTACCAAGATGGTGTGCAGAAGCGGAACCAGACCTAGTGGAGCAGGAGCCACTGGATGAAAAGCCAGGAAAAGATTTTGACACCGAAAGGTTCCAGAGGACTACGACCAGGGAGTTACTGGAGCATCTTCATCGACGTGTTGGCATTGGGCCAAGATGTGTCCATGAGAGGGGGTGTTGGAAAGGTCACCTTCCCATCTGTAAGCCCCCAAATGAGGAGAGCGTGGGGGAGGGAGACCTAGGGCAGGATGTGCCCAAAGAGAGATTACCTGGATGTGTGGATCTGGGACAGATCTGGAGCATTCATGGTTGGCGGGGTGTCCCAGGTAAAAGGGGTGATGACATCAGCAATGTACGGAACAGTACGGCGCTGCATACGTGGCTGGAGAGAGCCTGGCAAGGGCAGAACCAGCAGGGAGAACAGGCGCTGACATGGCAGGGGATGGGGCAGCCCATATGGAGGGCTGGTTGGGCTGGGCAAAGCCAGCCAACCAGGCCCTATCTAGGGCTGGCCAAGGGCTCAGTCCCTGCATAGAATCGTGGGCCAGCAAGCCCTGAAAAGAGAGCCCAGGAGGGCAATTTTGTGGGGCCAGTAAAGGGCCCTATTGGGGCTGGTTGGGCTGAGCCAACCAGGTCGGTTGGGCCAGCCAACCTGGTCTGTCCAGTCCGCCCAGATTGGGACAGACTGGTCAGTTTTCTCAGCAGGCCTTAGGGCCTATATAAGGAGAGGCTCTTGGCCTCATTCATCATCCAGCATAGCCAGCAGTTCCAGGGCAGAAAGGAGCAGCAGGAAGCCTACTCTCTGGGCCTATCTACAGGAGGTGAGAGAGTGCAACAGGTGCTGCAGACTTAGCTCTAGGGAGAGGCTGGACCTTGGCTGTCTTCTAGGGCAGCAAGGTGCTGAGATCATCACACCTTCTGGAGCAGCTATTCACAAGCAGGTTGGAGCACTGAAACATCTATCTTGGGGCCTACATTCAGGAGGACCAAGAAGACCTGTGTGCTGCAGACAAATCTTGGCAGGGGCTGCCCACCTAGGCTGATTCATAGGCAGGAAGGTGGAGAAGAACACACTGGACGGAAAGTCTACAGACGCTCGAGGTGGAGCACGCAGGCTCGAGTCTAGAGATAATTGGCTGATAGGAGAAGGACCTTGTGGTAAGATCAGAGGACCACACCATTGGTGGGACTCTGGATCTATATCTTTTGTATTGTGTCCATAGTTTTGGACGGAAATATATATTTTGGTGGTTTCTCTATCGGGCTGGTTCATTGTCTATTGATGAGTCTACACATCTATGTGATGCACATTAAGTAAAGAAGTTTGTGATTCCACATCCCACACGCACACTGTGTGAGCTCCTGAGCATTACTATAAGTCTTCCGCTGTGCGTACCCTCTGTTGGGTTCATTTCTAACACCAGTCAACACCATGGTAAAGGCATGTGTAACATCATAGACTGCACACCTAACACCATCAAAAAGAACCTGATATCCACAAGTAGCTAAGGCTGAAATGGATATGAGGTTTTTACGGATACCTGGTACATATAGTACATTGTGTAGGGTAACTAGACCACCAGATACTGAAGTAATGGCAACTTGCCCAATGCCTTTTACTGAATAAGATGCATTATTTGCACATGTAATTGTTAACTATCAAAGAACCAGGCATAAGAAGCATCAGAAACTGTCATGCAGGCATCATGAATAGAAGGATTGCACCGACAAGTAACAAGAAAAGCCCAATGCTGATCATGTGCAAAATTGGATGTCTCATGCCTGTCATCTATACTAGGAGCACCAGAAACTACAAGACCTGACTCCTTTTCAAATGCAATTCTCTTTTTGCACTCAGTGATGTCATGCCCAGGTTTCCTGCAATAATTACATCTTTTTTTCTTTGTCTTCTCCAAGAAGAAGATGCATCAGAGGAGTGACCAGCATGTCTATGAGGAGGCTTACCAGCTGAAACTTTCCCCTTGCCCTTGTTTCTATGTTGTGTGGCAAAGGCTTGATCACTAGCCATAGAAGCATTTATAGTCACACAGCTTTGTTGTTCCTGTGACAAAAGGGCAACCAGCTGGTCAAAAGTGTAGTGGTTGGCATTGCCATGGCAAACAACCGCAAAGTAGTGGCAAAGTCCTAGTATGAGCCAGGCAATCCATCAAGTGTCATGGATACAAGCTGAGAATCTGGGACTACCTCATCAATACTTGCCAACTGCTCTTTCAAATCTTTAACACTAGTAAGATAGGCATCCATATCACCACCGTCTTCAAGCTTTAAGTCCTTCGACTGCTTGCAGAGATAGGCCACTCTAGCAGCTGATATAAGGAGGCAAGCTGATCCCATGCTTATTTAGCTGTCTTGCATGAACGGATATGAGGGATAATAATCCATTTTACTAATAGAGCAATCAAGGCATGTGCTTTTGCATCACGTCCATCCCATTGAATTTGCTCCTGAGGTAGGAGGCAAAGCAGCTGTAGTGGAAGAGGCAAATGTAGTGGAACAAGGAGCTGTACCAGAAGTAGCATAGACCCATCACCATATGAGTCTGAGGTAGTACCAGATGTACAAGAGGCATTAGGTCTAGTGGGTCTGACCTCGGTACCTACAACAATGTTCCAAATATTCTTGGCAACCAAGGCATCCATCAGTCTCATTGTGATTGCAATGGAGCAACAAGCTTAATTGCATGATTGGGGATCTGAGGAAATTATTATTAAGCTGGAAGGGAAGGATGTTTTTATTCCCACTAATCCTCAAAAAATACCAAATAGCTCTTGTCCTAAGGAATTAGAAGATACTGATCAGTTTCCCCAAGATGTCGAGTCTCAACTCATGGAAATGCAGATCATTCCAGTTAGTGAAATTGGCATATATCAAGTAGCAGCAGCTGATATAAAATGTAAAATGAAGGCTGAACAGCTAGCAATATAGAAGGATATGTATCCAAGTCATTTCATGGAAGATAATGTGGGTGACAGGGAAATTGCCAAAACACCCATTGCCATCACTCGACTCGGTACTGACCAATTGATTCCTGAGTCAATCCCATCATATAATACACATGGGGTAATTTGTGCCATATCAAGCTTGTCCTCAGATCCAAGCATCCCGAACGAGTCATCGTTGTTGCTAGCCATAGTGCAAAAAATGCAAGGCAAAAGCACCAACTAACAATGCAAATGAAAGAGAATGCAAGCTCTCAACTGCAAATATAAATGATTGCACAAGACTCAAGGCTTCTTGCTGCAAAATCTTGCTGTCCCAAATACTATATGCTGCAAGTATTCCACTAAGGCAACACGAGGCCTTCCAAAGGCAACATGGGGCCTTTCTTGGAGCAAAAGAAAGAGACTCGATGCTGAAATGGAAAATAATCAATGCTGTAGTGGTTTATCTCAGGGAGTGCAAAGGAGTAGTGGGCCCCTTCAAGGAGAAGAGGATTGGGCACAAGGAAGTGCAAGGTAGAAGCTTCCACGAGTGAAGGCCAGCATCAGAAGATCTCGTAATCAGTGCAGCTGCTGCCAGGGATGTAGAACTCTCAGCCCGAGATGAGGAGCCAGCAAATGAGAGCAAGGCGGCTGACCTAGGGCACCTTGAATTGCAGCAGCCAGCAAAGGACAGCAAGTCGGCTGGTCTAGGGCACTCCAAAATGCTGCAGCATGCCACAAATGTGTAAGTCGTCTGGTTTAGGTGCTCCTATAAGCCTTGGAAAAGCTCGAGGGTGGCTTATAGAGCTCCGAAATGCTGGAACAAGTCGAAATGCAGCAAGAGGGTTCCCCGAACTGGAGAACCAGGTCAAAATGCAGCAAGAGGGCTGCACAAAAGTAGTCGCCTATGCAGCAGGAGCCTAAAGGAGGTGTATTCTGGCGATGGAAGTGCTTGGAAGAGCCTCAAGTGACCACACGTGCAGCCGCACCTCAAAATACGTGCCGACAATAGACGAACTGAAAGGGACTGAAGGGGGAATGAGAGCAAGAGGGAGAGAGTGAGAGAGAGAGAGAAGACTCAAGGTGTGCGAGTGTGAAGTGATGAGCCACACCACAAACTCATTTGTTTTTATTAGGATTAGGTTTACCCTATGACTGTCTTAAGACAGTCATAGGTGTCCTATCTTTAATGAAGGGTTGGCAATGTGCCTTTACCCCAACAACCTCCCACCTAAAGGCCAATGTGCCTAGAGGGGAGAAAAGAATAAAAATTACAGCAATAGTATACAAGACCATAAAATAAGAATGGTCTCATCCTAATCCCATGATGTGGCGGCAATGTGCAAACCGCTCTGTAGGCAACCTCTTAGTGAGCAAATCTGCAGGATTATCATCAATATGCACTTTCACAAGCTCAAGTCGCTTGTCTTCCAGTACCTCCCTGATGAAATGATATTTCACTTCTACGTGCTTGGTCTTCTGATGAAAGACCGGATTCTTTGCCAACATGATAGCACTCTGACTATCACAATGCAAAACTGGCATATCTCCTGTAATGCCCAAATCTCCCACCAGCCGAGTAAGCCATATTGCTTCCTTGCAGGCCTCAGTGGCTGCAACATATTCAGCTTCAGTGGTTGACAGTGCAACACATTTCTACAACCGAGACAGCCATGATATAGCACCTCCTGCAAATGTGAAAATATAACCGGTAGTAGACTTCCGGTTATCTGCATTCCCTGCATAGTCTGAATCTGTAAAACCATGCACCAATGCATCCTGCCTACCATAGCATATGCACAAGTCTTTGGTACCCTTGAGATACCTCAAGACACCTTTCACTGCTTCCTAGTGCCGCTTGCCTGGATTTGCCATATACCTGCTGATGACTCCCACCGCAAAAGCAATATCCGGACGAGTGGCAACCATGGCATACATCAAAGAACCAACTGCAGATGCATATGGAACCTTGGCCATTTCAGCCTTATCATCATCTGATCTGGGGCTGTCCTTACTGCTGAGTTTTAAATGTGGAGGCAACGGGGTACTAATAGACTTCCCCCCCTCCATTTTAAAGCGTTGCAGTACTTTGTCAATGTACTCTTTCTGTGACAGAAACAAAAGTCCCTTGGACCTGTCACGAGTAATCCGCATGCCAAGAATATGATTTGCATCACCCAAGTCTTTCATGTCAAAAGACTTATGCAGTTGTTTCTTCAAAGCACTAATCTCATGCTGAGATTTACTGGCAATAAGCATGTCATCCACATATAGAATGAGTAGCATCAAACTGCCATCCTTTGCCCGTTTGGTGTACAAGCAATGATCGGTCTCACACCTATGATACCCTTGGGACTGCATGAAGGCATCAAACTTCTTGTACCATTCTCTTGGCGCCTGCTTGAGTCCATACAAGCTCCTCTTGAGCTTACACACAAGCTGCTCTTTCCCTTTAACAGCATATCCCTCTGGCTGACTCATATAGATCTCATCATGGAGATCTCCGTGAAGAAAAGCTGTCTTCACATCCATCTGACATAAATCCATGTCATCATGAGCAACAAGAGCTAACACTGCTCTCAAAGTAGTCATCTTGACTACAGGGGAAAAAATATCATCAAAGTCAATGCCCTTCTCCTGCTTAAATCCCTTGGCAACCAATCTGGCCTTATACCTTGGTAAAGCATTTGAATCCACTTTGACTTTGTAAACCCACTTGCATGGCAAAACCTTTTGCCTGCAGGTAGCTGCACCAAGTCCCATGTATCATTCTGAAGTAGGGAGTCCATTTCTGACTGCATGGCTTTCTCCCACTTCTTTTTCTCTGTTCTTCCCATAGCTTCCTTGAAGCTGGAAGGCTCACCACAATCTGTCAGCATGATAAAATCAGCCACATTATTGGCTCCTGGAACAAACCTGGCAGGAGGCCGTTGTGCACGGGTGCTCCTCCTAACAAAATGTTCCGGATTAGGCTGCTGTCCAGCCTGTTCTTCATGCATGACAGGTGGCTGTACCACTATATCTGGCTGTTCTACAGCCCCATCTGCTGGCATATCTAGTGGTGCATCATTGGCAAAATTATCTGGCTGATTTTCAGCCTGTATACCCTCTTGAACAGGGTTATCTGCAGCAGGCTGCTGCTGCATATAAATGGGCATTCTTTGCTGTCCAACATCATCATAAATAACCCTCCTGTATTCCACACGTTGCACGGGTTCCTTGTGTACACTATCCTCTTTAAAGATGACATCATTGCTGCGTATAATCTTCCGTTTAACGGGATCTCATAACCTATACCCCATTTCACCTTCGTCACCATAACCCATAAAGATGCATCTGATAGACTTTGGATCCAGTTTGGTGCGCAGTTCTTTGCGTACATGAGCAAAGCACTCGCAGCCAAATACACGTAAGTGCTTATATGAAGGTGGCTTGCCAGACCACACCTCCTCTGGCACTTTCAACTCCAAAGCCTTGTTTGGCGACCTGTTAATAATGTGAACTGCTGTTTGCACGGCTTCTGCCCAAAAGCCATGGGGTATTGCAGCATAAGACAACATACATCGAACCTTCTCCTGAATAGTTCGATTCATATGCTCACTTGCACCATTTTGAGATGCATTATGAGGGGCTGTGAGTTCTTGTTTGATGCCCTTAGCTTGGCAAAACTGCACAAAAGCATGTGAAACATACTCACCCCCATTATCGGACCTGAGGCATTTCAGCCTGCGACCTGTCCGATTCTCAACCTGAGCGACAAACTTCTTGAAAGCATCTAAGGCATCTCCCTTATGCTTCAAGAAATAGACCCACACTTTGCGTGTGGCATCATCAATGAAAGTAATAAAATATTTTGCACCCCCTAGTGATACCTGTGGCATCTCACACAAGTCAGTGTGCACTAGATCAATTGGTGCTCTATTCTGGGGAGTTCTCCTCTTATGAGGAGTCACAGAATGCTTGCCAAATATACAATGATCACAAGTAGGCAAATCTGAAAAAGAAAGAGGCGGCAGATAACCCAAACGTGACAGTTCTTGGATTCCTTTAACAGACATGTGTCCCAACCGGCTATGCCACAATGAAACCTTTGGCAGCTCGGTTATGGCAACAACATGATTACCCACACTGGAAACATAAAGAGGGTACAAGGTATCACTCTTAAAACCCTCAGCCACTACCGTCTGGCCATCAGTAATCACCCATTTGGAATCCCCAAATGTGGTGTGGTAACCACTGTCATCCAATAAGCCAGTGCTAATCAGATTTTTCTTGATTTGCGGCACATGGCGGACACCATCAAGCATGAATATGCGTCCATCAGGAAATACTATCTGTATAATGCCAATCCCTGCAATCTGACATGCATAGTTGTTCCCAAGATGAACAACTCCATGAGTACCTGTGTAGGAAGTAAACCACTCCCTATGAGGAGTAACATGAAAAGAGGCACCTGAATCCAAGAGCCAGGTGTGCATGTCGTGACCATCAATAACCAAGGCATGTGCTATTACAGCAGAAGAGCATAAAACATCATGTATGTCACTGTCACTGTCCTCTGCTGCAACATTCACTGCATCCAAGTCATCTGCCTTGGCCTTGCCTTTGCCTTTGCTTGCATTTCCTGCATCCTTTGTTTCAGCCTTCTTGGCTTTCTGATCTCGTATGAACTTGAAGCACTTAGACTTCACATGTCCCTTCTTGCCACAATAAAAGCATTCAATTTCCTTTTTACCACGGGACTGACTTCGGGATTTGGACTTACTAGCAGATCTCCCCTTCTGCTGAGTCCTGCCTCTATCCTGTACCTGCAAAGCATTTGAAGATTTGCTGCCCGCATTATTCTTCCTGCTCATCTCCTCCATGAGGAGAGAGCTCTCTACATCAGCATATATAAGAGTGACATTTGAATTAGACAGGGTGGTCTTGAAAGTGTCCCAACTCTCAGGGAGGGTACACAACAAGAAAGTAGCCTTGAACTCCTCATCAAGATTCAACCCCTGTGCAATCAGTTGTGTAAAGATGGCATTGAACTCACTCAAGTGTGAGGTCATAGCTGTACCTTCCTTCATGCGAAGATCAACCAGCTTCTTCAGCCAATAAACCTTACTGGCTGAGCTCTTTTGGGCATACAATTCTTCTAGCCTTTGCCATAGACCATAAGAGGTCTTTTCAACCTGAACATTGAACACAAGAGTGTCTGAAATAGTGAGCATGATAGCTGCCCTTGCAGACAAATCAAGCTCTTCCCAGTCATCAGCTGCCATGTCAGATGGCTTGACACCCTTCACCCTTATGGGCTTAGCAATCTTCTTTAACAGAAGTACATTCAAGCACTGTTCTGCCCATAATGCATAGTTGTGTGCCCCTTCCAGTTTCTTTATGTTCAGAATTGAAGAATCACTTCCCCCTGATGCCATATCAAATAAGGAAAGTACCTGACTCCCTGGAAGTAAAAAAGGACTGAATAAAAATTCTGATTTCTCAGAAAAAACCTGCTCTATTCAAGAGCCAGAAGCACTCTCAATGGTGCTGTTTTTACTGTCAGGAAAATCTGCAGCAAAACAGTAAATGACCCTGCAAATACTGTACCTTCTGACACACTGTACCGTGCTCAAAGAGGCATAAAAACAGTAATTTCAGACTGCTGCAGTTGCTCAACAAGTGCTTAACAGTGCATAATCATCTGACAAAGCACAAACACTGCTGTAAACCCTGATGTACTGACTGTACTGATCACTTCTCCCACCTCAGATGAGGTATTGCACTGAGTTAATATGCATAAACCACTTGGCAAACACCCAAAAAAAAATGACACTTCAGCCTGTCACACAGCCTGCAACAGAAAATGGGATAAATCCCAAGCAATCACCCTTATACCAAGGGGAGAAAATGCATCTGAAGATCTCTGTCGGTAACCCAAGTGCTATCAAACAAAGTCTGGGCAAAAGCCCCTTGATCTGACACCTGAACCAAGTGGAGAACACCTCAACACTGAGGTAGCACGCAATATGAAAATCTCTCTGACAAAATCATCCACCAATGTAATGCATATACTGCCCTGTGTAGAAATGACATACACAGATCCCAACGTACAAACACTCAATGAGGAACCTTTTGAGCACTGTCAACGATGGACAGTTAGGGACCGAGTAAGCTCGATGCGCCCTGGCCAAGCGTGGCTCAACTGAGGTTCTCTGAGTGTGGCACAAGAAATGTGACCTGCAAGAAAATGTCACCTCGACACTGCGGAAATCAAGACAAATGTGTGCTCTCTGGCACCACACTGCCTCAAGGCATACAATGCATCACCTTCCGGGCAAAAGCCCTATAATCTGCTCACCTGTGAACTGAGATTCAAACCCAGTAAAAGCATATGTCCTCTTGCAAAATCAAGGCATTACCTTCCCAGAACAAAATAGCTGTGCAATCAACCACACACTGTGGTTCTCTTCACCTCAAGCACAAGATGAATGAAAGTACTTGCTGATGGAGAGTGTGAGGGAGAGATGGAGTAGGGAGTAGAGAGACACACTCACAGTAGTCACACACCAGTGGGTGGGGATAAAGGAATGAGTGGTACCTCCCCAAGTACACACACTAGTATATATATGGATATATGGATAAGACTAGGGCCACTAAGTACCTAAGTACAATGTGTACTTAGTGTACTTAGTAGTACTAGATTAATACTGTTACAAGGGTGGCCAGTGCCTTTACCCCAACAACCTCCCACTTAAAGGCAGTGTGCCCATAAGAGAGAGTAAAAGAAAAACAGCAATATACATCATCATGTACAGGACCAGTTGGTCTGCTTATCCTATACCCATAAGCCGTCTGCAGTGTGCAAACCGCTCAGCAGCCAATCCTTTTGTCAACAGATCTGCTGGATTGTCATCAGTGTGAACTTTCACAAGCTGAAGTTGCTTGTTCTCAAGCACCTCCCTGATAAAATGATACTTCACGTCGATGTGCTTCGTCTTTGCATGAAAAACAGGATTTCGTGCCAACTGTATGGCACTCTGACTGTCACAATGCAACAATGGAGTATCACTAGAGTAGCCCAAATCTGCCACTAGCCGAGATAGCCATATAGCTTCCTTGCACGCCTCAGTGGCTGCAATATATTCAGCTTCTGTAGTAGACAAAGCAACGCATTGCTGCATTCTAGATACCCACGACACTGCACCTCCAGTGAAAGTGAAAACATAGCCGGTAGTAGACTTCCGGGTATCAGGGTGACCGGCATAATCAGAGTCTGTATAACCCTGCACTTTTGCATCTTGACTGCCGAAACATATACACAAGTCCTGTGTACCCTTTAGGTATCTCATGACACCTTTCACTGCATTCCAATGCTTCTTGCCAGGTTTAGCCATGTATCTGCTAACCACTCCCACTGCAAACGCAATATCGGGCCTGGTTGCAACCATAGCATACATGAGACTGCCACAAGCTGATGCATACGGAATCTTTGACATCTCAGCTCTCTCAGCATCTGTCTGAGGGCTGTCCAAAGCGCTGATTTTCACATAAGGAGGTAATGGAGTACCAATACTCTTCCCCCCCTCCATGTGAAATCTCTGCAAGACCTTGCCAATGTATTCCTTCTGAGATAAGTACAGCAACCGCTTTTCCCTATCCCGAAGTATGCGCATACCCAATATATGGTTGGCATCACCAAGATCCTTCATATCAAAGGTCTGGTGCAATCTCTTTTTCAAGGCATTCATTTCCTTATGAGATTTTCCAGCAATTAACATGTCATCCACATACAAAATGAGGATAAGTAAACTGCCATCTGAAGCTTTCTTGGTATATAAGCAGTGATCAATGTCACTTCTCCTGTAACCCTGGGTTCGCATGAATGTATCAAACTTATGATACCATTCCCTGGGTGCCTGCTTTAGACCATAAAGACTTTTCTTCAGTCTGCATACAAGCTTCTCTTTGCCCTTCACTGTAAAACCCTCTGGCTGCTGCATAAAAATTTCCTCATGTAAATCACCATGAAGAAATGCTGTTTTGACATCCATTTGGACCAAATTCATATCTGCATGTGCAACCAATGCTAATACAGTTCTGAGTGTTGTCATTTTGACAACGGGAGAGAATATCTCCTCAAAGTCAACACCATATTCCTGCTTGAACCCTTTGGCAACCAGTCTGGCTTTATGCCTTGGCTTTTCACCAGGTGTGACTTTAAGTCTATAAACCCATTTGCATGGCAGTATTTTCTTACCAGTAGGCAAGGGTACCAATTCCCAAGTGCCATTCTTGTGAAGACTGTCCATTTCAGACTTCATAGCAAGATCCCATTGAACCTTGTCTGCCCTCTGCCTAGCCTCTTTGTAGCATGAAGGCTCTCCACAATCAGTGAGCATCAAATAATCAATGCCTGGAACAAATCTTTCTGGCTGCCGCGTCTGTCTGGTTGACCTTCTAACCCAAAGACCATCATCTTGAGCTGGCTGTCCAGCCTGTTCATCACCCAGATAAGGTGGCTGTTCCATGATTCCTGGCTGCATTTGCATGTCAGGAAGATCACCTAACTGTGCCTCATCCATTGGGATGTTTTCTGCCATAACTGGCTGTCCATTAGGATCTGCTGCAGCATCATTTAATGGCTGATTATGCTGCTGTTGTGGCTGATTTACAGCCTGTCTGTGTTGCCCATGATGCCTGTCATCATCAATAGTTACTTTTAAAGGTTCCTGCTGTACAACAGGTTCCTTGAACATGATGGTTTCATCAAACACGACATCATTGCTGCGTATAAGTTTTCTGTTCTTGGGATCCCAAATCCTGTAGCCCATCTCACCTTTGTCACCATAACCTAGGAATATGCATTTAAGAGACTTTGGATCCAGTTTAGTTCTGTCCTCCCTGCGTACATGCACATACGCGACACAACCAAAGACCCGTAGGTGTTTGTAAGACGGAGGCTTGCCCGTCCATGCTTGTTCAGGCACACCACCACATAGTCTCTTGTTTGGTGACCTGTTAATAAGGTGCACAGCTGTCTTTACAGCTTCAGCCCAAAATGTGTGGGGCAATGCAGCATGTGACAACATGGATCTGACTTTCTCTTGAATGGTTCTGAACATTTTTTCAGCTGTACCATTCTGTGGAGGATCATATGGTGCAGACAAAACCCTTTGGATACCCTTTGCCTCACAGAATTCTTGAAATTCTTTGGACAAGTACTCTCCACCATTGTCAGATCGTAAGGCTTTCAGTTTTTTGCCTGTCTCATTTTCAACCAGTGCAACAAACTTAGTGAAAGCCTTGAACGTATCACTCTTCTTTCTGAGAGTGTAAACCCACACTTTGCGGGTGGCGTCATCTATGAATGACAGTATGTACTTTGAACCTCCTAAAGAGAGTGTAGGCATCTCACACACATCTGTATGTACTAGCTCCAAGAGCTGTAATTTCTGATTTGACCTTCTCTTATGAGGTATTTGTACTTGACGACCGTAGAGACAAAATTCACATTTCTGCAAATTTGAATATTTTAGACTCGGCAAGTAACCAAAATGAGCCAATTGCTCCATTCCCTTAATACTCATATGGCCAAGCCGGCTATGCCACAATGAAATCTTTGGCAGCTCGGTGGCATTTACATCAGAATGCGGACAATGTCCAGCATGAAGTGAGTACAAAGTATCAACCTTAGGACCCCTGGCAATAGCCATTGCCCCTTTGCTGATTTTCCATTTCTGACTTCCAAAGGTGGTATGATAACCATCGTCATCCAACAACCCTGTGGAAATCAAATTTTTATTCACCTCAGGAACATGCCTGACCCCTTTGAGCATTAACTGCTGGCCATTTTCAAGCACAAGCCTGACATCACCTATACCAATGATAGAACATGCATGGTTATCACCAAGAAAGACAACTCCCTTCTGCCCTCCTGCATATCTGACAAACAGATCTCTGTAGGATGTCACATGAAAGGAAGCTCCTGAATCTATAATCCAGGAAAACATATCTGATCCATCACCAGCATGAAGTGTATGAGCCTCCAGTGAAGAGGTGAAACATATCTCATGTCCACTGTCACTGTCACTAACATAAGTAACATTCAGCTCCTCTTTTTCTTTGCCCTTAGACTTGCCTTGAGCCTTGCCTTCTTTGGCTCTCTGGTCATTCTTCTTTTGAAAACACTTTTTCTCAATATGTCCCTTCTTGCCACAATAGTTGCATACAAGATCACTCTTAGAGCGGGACTTGCTCCTCTCTCTTTCTTTGTCTTTACCACGTGTTTTGGACCTGCTGCGTGCATTCAAGGCATTTGACTTCCCAATAGCATTGTTCTTTCTGTTCATCTCTTCCTGTAGAAGAGCACTCTCCACATCTGCAAATAACAGAATGACATTTGAGTTGCTGGTAGAAGTCCTGAATGTGTCCCATGACTCAGGTAGAGAACATAAGATGAGTGTAGCTTTCAGCTCATCATCGAGCTTCAACCCCTGGTTGATCACCTGGCTGAATATGCTGTTAAACTCAATAATATGAGTGGACATAGCTGTCCCCTCCTTCATTTGAAGACCAACAAGCTTTTTTCAGCCAGTAAGCTTTTCCCGTGGCACTTTTCTTGGCATAAGTATCCTCAAGGCGTTGCCACATTTTCCACGCAGTAGGTTCATCCCTGATGCCTACAACCAGTGAATCAACAACTGTAAGCATAATGGTCGACCTGGCCAAGCCGTCCATCTTCTCCCACTGCTCATCAGTAATGTTGGAGGGCTTAACACCCTTCTCCTTTATAGGTTTGTACTGGTCCTTCTGCATCAACACATTGTAGCATTGTGTCCTCCATATGTCGTAATTTTTAGCTCCTTCGAGCTTCTTTATCTGAAACAAGGACGACACATCGCTGCCGGAACTCATGGTAAAGAAAATAGAGTTTGACTCCCTGTAGTCGTGCAATTAAGCACTAGTTACTCCAAGAAAATTCCCCCGCAGCGGAAGTACGATCAGAAAATGAACTTGGTACTGTTTCAGTGGCATAAAACCGACTGAATGTCTTTCTCCCACTTGCTGCAGAAACAGTACAGCAATCTGTCCTGTGTTTTTTTGCTGGCGAAAGTGCGGTACAGCTCCTTCAAAGTGCTCCAGAAAAATCCCAGAACTGTTTTCTGAAAAAGTAGCAGTACTTTTTGACCTTTTTGACAGTGAAATCTGGTCAAACTTGCTGGTTGACAGTCCCGGACTGTCAAAAAACAGTGAATCTCAGATTGTGGATGAAGATCTCTGATTTTAGACCTCCATATGCTCCAGAAACTTCCCCCCCAACTGAATTCACAGTTTAGAAGTGAGATTGCTCAAAAGCCCTTTGAATGCATGAAGAAAATCAAAGATTTGACCTCCAATTAAAAAATTGACCTTTGACCCAAAAACAAACTGTAAGTCAAATTTGCACTTTCAAAGCATAGTAGTGCTTTACGAGATAGCCTGATGCATGTAGAGTGCTCCCACTTGACAGATTTCTGGTCAGGCTACAAAAGCCCCAAATTTGACTAAAGTCAAACTTGGTCAAAATCGACCAAATCTGTACCAAAAGTGATTGTACTTGCAGCAACAAGCTAAAGCATTTGGCCCAAGCATAATAGCATCAAAAGCCCCTTGAATTGACTGCACATTCCGTGCATTAACACAGCAAATGGCATCAACTGCGACTGATGGAGTAGGGAGTAGAGAGACACACTCACAGTAGTCACACACCAGTGGGTGGGGATAAAGGAATGAGTGGTACCTCCCCAAGTACACACACTAGTATATATATGGATATATGGATAAGACTAGGGCCACTAAGTACCTAAGTACAATGTGTACTTAGTGTACTTAGTAGTACTAGATTAATACTGTTACAAGGGTGGCCAGTGCCTTTACCCCAACACTTGCTGTACTGTCAAGATAACACAGTTTTGTGAAACTGAAAAATGACCCTGAATCAAGAGGAATGAAGAGCAGAATGCGCTTTCACCTCTCTTTCTTCCCCAAACAAAAAACCAATCTGCACCTGCTGTACTTACTGTACCTGCGCATTGTACGGAATCCCAGAAAAGGGAAAAAAAAAAATTCAAAAATTTTGCCCTGTTGAAGTTCCCTGCAGGTACGGCGGCGTCGTCCGTACGACCGTACGGCAGTCCGTACGACTGCGTACGGTCTCCCTTGGTATGGTCTGTGCGACGCCTCGAAACAGCTAGCAGCAGCTGCTATGCAGCAGCTGCTGGCTGCTGGCGTTATGCGGCGCCGCTGTGCTGCAGCTAGCAGCTGCTATACAGCCCGCGCCCGCTAGATGACCGCGCCCGCGCCCGCGACAGCTCCCGTGCCCACGCCACAGCCCACGCCCGCGCTGCTCCCGTGCCCACGCTCGATGCCCACGCTTGCGCCCTGATCAGATCCGTGCCGCTCGAAGTCCGTCCGTACGGCTGTACGGACGTCGTACGTCCGTACGGCGCTGGCTATGTACAGGTCAAGGGGTAGAAGGGAAAAGGTGGCTCTGATACCAGTTGAAAGGGACTGAAGGGGGAATGAGAGCAAGAGGGAGAGAGTGAGAGAGAGAGAAGACTCAAGGTGTGCGGGTGTGAAGTGATGAGCCACACCACAAACTCATTTGTTTTTATTAGGATTAGGTTTACCCTATGACTGTCTTAAGACAGTCATAGGTGTCCTATCTTTAATGAAGGGTTGGCAATGTGCCTTTACCCCAACACGAACAGGCCGCCAAACAACCACAATTGAGAGCTAGAGGGCTCAGGGTGGCTGGAAATGGCTGAGGGTTTTGACACTGACCTGCTCTGATACCACTGTAAGCTAGGGCAAGCAATGAAGCAATGGAGGTGGAAGCAATGGAGGGAAACCGCACTTCTGTAATGAATGAGAATGAAGTATAAAGTACACATAATAATGAAACCCTAGGACAGGCTGTCCTAGTAGCACCTAGTGTACTAAATGACACATGTCATCACTCATAAGAGCCCTAACTGTCCTAATTGCCTATATCTCCTACAAGGCACATACCAAGGAGCAGAAGGCACCAATGGGTCGCAATTTTATTGATGCTTTTCTTGTACAGAAGCTGAACATCCCCAAGGTTCCTAGTAGCCATCGCTACGTCGTAAATCTGGCACATGGAAACACCAAATCTTGGGAAGAGTTAGTCCAGATCTTCAGGTGGAGATTCAGGATTACTCGAAGATTTATCGTTCCATGCTATAAGGTTACATCATGTAGATCTTTTGATTGGCATGGAGTGGTTCTTTGCGAACAACACTACAAAAATCATGTAATAAAATTTCAAGTTAATGGAAAATGGTTTACTCTTCAAGAGGATCTTTGTGGACCCATGGTGAAGATATCCTCTCAACTTGATTTAAAGTTACCTGAGTCTAAGGATCAGTATTTTTGTTCTACTTTGGAAACATTTTAGTTATTGCAATTTGGAGACTATGATGCTTTTTGGTGTGTAGACAACCTAAATGGTGTTTTGATAATAATTTAAGCTCGTTTTCTACTAAACAAAGCTATGAAGCATGTCTTATTTGACATAATGTTAATGATATGTTTGCTGTCCCAAAAAACAGCAAAGAGGATAAGATTACAGCACCCTCTTTTACTCATAATATACTTCGGTCATGGATCTAGATGCCCGGGTTGCTGAGTTGACAGTGTGTGAGCAATGTGCGGTTGGAATCCCGTTGCTCGGTATATTGACGATATAAATCAGTCCGCTTAATCTTATGCCTTGCCTACTGAGGTAGAAAATCTAATTAGTTGGAGCTCTTGGAGTGAGGAATTACCCAAGGCTCAACTAATGCCTGAGATTTTGTCTGATTATTCAAACGTGTTTCCAAAGAAACTGCCAATGGGTCTCCTATAAGGACAATTGACCATCAATTCAAACTTCTACTTGGTGTGCATCCTATGTTCAGGCAACCCTTGCACGGAAACTTCAAGAATACCTCAGACTGAGACCTAGCAAGTCACCATGGGGTGCAACAGTGCTACTGGTAAAGAAGAAAGACTCTGGTATGCGTCTATGCGTAGACTATAAGGGTCTTAATCAATTAGCGACTAAGAACAAATATCCATTACCTCAGATGTACGATCTCATTGATCAGCTCTGCGGAGCTAAGTATTTCACTAAGATCGATTTGAGAACACGCTATCATTAGGGATGGATATTTGAAAACGATGTTTTCAAGGCCATATTTTGCACAAGATTTGAACATTATGAGTTCTTGGTAATGCAATTTGGATTCACTAATGCTCTAGCAACCTTTTAGCAGAAGGATGAACGATTTATTTCATCCATATCTGGGAAATTTTGTTGTGGTCTTTCTCGATGACATCTTGATTTATAGCAAGACTCTCTTGGAGCATGGATGTCATCTGTGGATAGTACTATCCATACTCAAAAACGAGAAACTCTATGCTAAAGAGAGCAAATGTGACATCTTGAAACAAGAAATCACATACCTTAGGCATGTCATTTCGATAAATGGTGCTCGTATTGACTATGAGAAAGTTAGGAAGGTATATGAGTGGCCCACTTTGAGAATGATTACCAAAGCCAAATCCTTTCTCGGATTTGTGAACTTCTTCCACACTCATATCTGGAATTATGCTAAGATAGCATTAAGCCATTAAAACATAGTGTCACTACAGCTCCTATCTTACACGTAGTCGATCCTACTAAACCAGTTGTGGTTGACACGGATGCTAGTGACTAAGAGCAGCTTTGTTCCAAGCTGGTAGACTAGTAGCTTTTGAGAGTAAAAAGCTAACCGAGCCACAATACATGTGGCCAACAGAGGAAAAGAGTTGTATGTTGTTACTCACGCATTGAAAAAGTGGAGATATTATTTATATGGCCCTACTTTTGTGGTCTACATGGCGAACAGTATGTTCAAAATTGTCAAACCAATGCCAAGTCAATAAAGCTGAGCACTTGAGACGAGGAGGATTGTTGCATCCTTTGGAAATACCTGAGAATAAATGGCAAAGTATTTCCATGGATTTTGTGGTAGGTCTGAAGGGAGAAGGTGAGTGGGAGAAGTACAAGAGGGAGAGAGTGAGAGAGAGAAGACTCCAAAATGTGCGGGTGTGAAGTGATGAGCCACACCACAAACTCTTAAGTTTTATTAGGATTAGGTTATTCCCCCTATGACTGTCTTAAGACAGTCATAGGTGTCATATCTTTAATAAAAGGCGTGGCAATGTGCCTTTACCCCAACAACCTCCCACCTAAAGGCCAATATGCCTAAAGGGAGAAAACAATAAAAATTACAGCAATATACACTTACTGTATACAAGACCATAAAATAAGAATGGTCTCATCCTTATCCCATGATGTGGCGGCAATGTGCAAACCGCTCTGTAGGCAAGCTCTTAGTGAGCAGATCTGCAGGATTATCATCAGTATGCACCTTCACAAGCTCAAGTTGCTTGTCTTCCAGTACCTCCCTGATGAAATGATATTTCACATCTATGTGCTTGGTCTTCTGATGAAAGACCGGATTCTTTGCCAACATGATAGCACTCTGACTATCACAATGCAAAACTGGCATATCTCCTGTAATGCCCAAATCTCCCACCAGCCGAGTAAGCCATATTGCTTCCTTGCAAGCCTCAGTGGCTGCAACATATTCAGCTTCAGTAGTTGACAATGCAACGCATTTCTGCAACCGAGACACCCATGATATAGCACCTCCTGCAAATGTGAAAATATAACCGGTAGTAGACTTCCGGTTATCTGCATTCCCTGCATAGTCTGAGTCTGTAAAACCATGCACCAATGCATCCTGCCTACCATAGCATATGCACAAGTCTTTGGTACCTTTGAGATACCTCAAGACACCTTTCACTGCTTCCCAGTGCCGCTTGCCTGGATTTGCCATATACCTGCTGATGACTCCCACCGCAAAAGCAATATTCGGACGAGTGGCAACCATGGCATACATCAAAGAACCAACTGCAGATGCATACGGAACCTTGGCCATCTCAGCCTTATCATCATCTGATCTGGGGCTGTCCTTACTGCTGAGTTTTAAATGTGGAGGCAACGGGGTACTAATAGACTTCCCCCCCTCCATTTTAAACCTCTGCAGTACTTTGTCAATGTACTCCTGTTGTGACAGAAACAAAAGTCCCTTGGACCTGTCACGAGTAATCCGCATGCCAAGAATATGGTTTGCATCACCCAAGTCTTTCATGTCAAAAGACTTATGCAGTTGTTTCTTTAAAGCACTAATCTCAAGCTGAGATTTACTGGCAATCAGGATGTCATCCACATATAGAATGAGTAGCATCAAACTGCCATCCTTTGCCCGTTTAGTGTACAAGCAATGATCGGTCTCACACCTATGATACCCTTGGGACTGCATAAAGGCATCAAACTTCTTGTACCATTCTCTTGGTGCCTGCTTGAGTCCATACAAGCTCCTCTTGAGCTTACACACAAGCTGCTCTTTCCCTTTAACAGCATATCCCTCTGGCTGACTCATATAGATCTCATCATGTAGATCTCCGTGAAGAAAAGCAGTCTTCACATGCATCTGACATAAATCCATGTCCTCATGAGCAACAAGAGCTAACACTGCTCTCAAAGTAGTCATCTTGACTACAGGGGAAAAGATCTCATCAAAGTCAATGCCCTTCTCCTGCTTAAATCCCTTGGCAACCAATCTGGCCTTATACCTCGGTAAAGCATTTGAATCCACTTTGACTTTGTAAACCCACTTGCATGGCAAAACCTTTCTGCCTGCAGGTAGCTGCACCAAGTCCCATGTATCATTTTGAAGTAGGGAGTCCATTTCTGACTGCATGGCTTTCTCCCACTTCCTTTTCTCTGTTCTTCCCATAGCTTCCTTGAAGCTGGAAGGCTCACCACAATCTGTCAGCATGATAAAATCAGCCACATTATTGGCTCCTGGAACAAACTTGGCAGGAGGCCGTTGTACACGGGTGCTCCTCCTAAAAAAATGTTCCGGATTAGGCTGCTGTCCAGCCTGTTCATCATGCATGACGGGTGGCTGTACCACCATATCTGGCTGTTCTACAGCCCCATCTGCTGGCATATCCAGTGGTGCATCATTGGCAAAATTATCTGGCTGATTTTCAGCCTGTATACCCTCTTGAACAGGGTTATCTGCAGCAGCCTGCTGCTGCATATAAAAGGGCAATCTTTGCTGTCCAACATCATCATAAATAACCCTCCTGTATTCCATAGGTTGCACGGGTTCCTTGTGTACACTATCCTCTTTAAAGATGACATCATTGCTGCGTATAATCTTCCGTTTAACGGGATCCCATAACCTGTACCCCATTTCACCTTCGTCACCATAACCCATAAAGATGCATTTGATAGACTTTGGCTCCAGTTTGGTGCGCAGTTCTTTGCGTATATGAGCAAAGAACTCGCAGCCAAATACACGTAAATGCTTATATGAGGGTGGCTTGCCAGACCACACTTCCTCTGGCACTTTCAACTCCAAAGCCTTGTTTGGCGACCTGTTAATAATGTGAACTGCTGTTTGCACGGCTTCTGCCCAAAAGCCATGGGGCAATGCAGCATAAGACAACATACATCACATACATCGAACCTTCTCCTGAATAGTTCGATTCATTCGCTCACTTACACCATTTTGAGATGCATTATGAGGGGCTGTGAGTTCCTGTTTGATGCCCTTAGCTTCGCAAAACTGCACAAAAGCATGTGACACATACTCACCCCCATTATCGGATCTGAGGCATTTCAGCCTGCGACCTGCCCGATTCTCAACCTAAGCGACAAACTTCTTGAAAGCATCTAAGGCATCGCTTTTATGCTTCAAGAAATAGACCCACACTCTGCGTGTGGCATCATCAATAAAAGTAATGAAATACTTTGCACCCCCTAGTGATAACTGTGGCATCTCACACAAATCAGTGTGCACTAGATCAAGCGGCGGTGCTCTATTCTGGGGAGTTCTCCTCTTATGAGGAGTCACAGAGTGCTTGCCAAATATGCAATGATCACAAGTAGGCAAATCTGAAAAAGAAAGAGACGGCAGATAACCCAAACGTGACAGTTCTTGCATTCCTTTAACAGACATGTGTCCCAACCGGCTATGCCACAATGAAACCTTTGGCAGCTCGGTTATGGCAACAACATGATTACCCACACTGAAAACATAAAGAGGGTACAAGGTATCACTCTTAAAACCCTCAGCCACTACAACCTGGCCATCAGTAATCACCCATTTGGAATCCCCAAATGTGGTGTGGTAACCACTGTCATCCAATAAGCCAGTGCTAATTAGATTTTTCTTGATTTGCGGCACATGGCGAACACCATCAAGCATAAATGTGCGTCCATCAGGGAACACTATCTGTATACTGCCAATCCCTGCAATCTGACATGCATAGTTGTTCCCAAGGTGAACAACTCCATGAGTACCTGTGTAGGAAGTAAACCACTCCCTATGAGGAGTAACATGAAAAGAAGCACCTGAATCCAAGAGCCAGGTGTGCATGTCATGGCCATCAATAACCAAGGTATGTGCAATTACAGCAGAAGAACATAATACCTCATGTCTGTCACTGTCACTGTCCTCTGCTGCAACATTCACCGCATCCAAGTCATCTACCTTGGCCTTGCCTTTGCCTTTGCTTCCACTGCCTGCATCCTTTGTTTCAGCCTTTTTGGCTTTCTGATCCCGTATGAACTTGAAGCACTTAGACTTCACATGTCCCTTCTTGCCACAATAAAAGCATTCAATATCCTTTTTACCACGGGACTGACTGCGGGATTTGGACTTACTAGCAGATCTGCCCTTCTGCTGAGTCCTGCCTCTATCCTGTACCTGCAAGGCATTTGAAGACTTGCTGCTCGCATTATTCTTCCTGCTCATCTCCTCCATAAGGAGAGAGCTCTCTACATCAGCATACATAAGAGTGACATTCGAATTTGACAGGGTGGTCTTAAAAGTGTCCCAACTCTCAGGGAGGGTACACAACAAGAAAGTAGCCTTGAACTCCTCATCAAGGTTCAATCCCTGTGCAATAAGCTGTGTAAAGATGGCATTGAACTCACTCAAGTGTGAGGTCATAGCTGTACCTTCCTTCATGCGAAGATCAACCAGCTTCTTCAACCAATAAACCATACTGGCTGAACTCTTTTGGGCATATAACTCAGCTAGCCTCTGCCATAGGCCATAAGAGGTCTTTTCAGCCTGAACATTGAACACAAGAGTATCGGAAATAGTAAGCATGATAGCTGCCCTTGCGGACAAATCAAGCTCTTCCCAGTCATCATTTGTCATGTCAGATGGCTTGACACCCTTCACCCTTATGGGCTTAGAAATCTTCTTAAGCAGAAGTACATTCAAACACTGTTCTGCCCATAATGCATAATTGTGTGCCCCTTCCAACTTCTTTATGTTCAGAATTGATGGTTCACTTCCCCCTGATGCCATATCAGATAAGGAAAGTACCTGACTTCCTCCAAGTCAAGAAAGACTGAATAAAATTCTGATTTCTCAGAAAAAACCTGCTCTATCAAGAGCCAGGAGCACTCACAATAGTGCTGTTTTTTACTGTCAGAAAATCTGCAGCACAACAGAAAATTTCTGTCCAGTTACTGTACCTTCTGACACACTGTACCGTGCTCAAATAGGCATTAAAAAACAGTAATTTCAGAATGAGTAGCTGCTCCACAAGTGCTTTAACAGTGCATCAACAGCTGACAAAGCACAAAACACTGCTGTAAACACTGCTGCACTGCTGTCCTGATCACTTCTCCCACCTCAGATGAGGTATTGCACTGATTTAATATGCATAAACCACTTGGCATATACTGTTTTGTTTACCGAAAAAAAAAGAGCTCCAGACACTTCAGCCTGTCACAAAACCTGCAACAGAAAATGGGATAAATCCCAAGAAATTACCCTTCTGCCAAGGGAATAAAATGCATCTGAAGATCTCTGACAGTAACCCAAGTGATCTCAAGCAAAATTTGGGCAAAAGCCCCTTGATCTGACACTTGTACCAAGTGAAAACAACCTCAACAATGAGGGATAAGGCATACAATGTGCAAATCTCTCTGACAAAATCAACTAACAGTGTAATGCAAATACTGCCCTGTGTAGAAATGACATACACAGATCCCAACGTACAAACACTCAATGAGGAACCTTTTGAGCACTGTCAACGATGGACAGTTAGGGACCGAGTAAACTCGATGCGCCCTGGCCAAGCGTGGCTCAACTGAGGTTCTCTGAGTGTTGCACAAGAAATGTGACCTGCAAGAAAATGTCACCTCCACACTGCGGAAATCGAGACAAAAGTGTGCACTCTGGCACCACACTACCTCAAGGCATACAAAGCATCAACTGCTGGGCAAAAGCCCTATGATCTGCTCACCCGTAAACTGAGATTCAAACCCAGTAAAAGCATATATCCTCTGTCAGATGCATAAATTACGATATATGTGCACAAGTCCTCCTCCAAGCAGGAGGGAAATAAAAGAAAAGTACTTGCTGTACTTCACGCAATACAATGCACCTCGGGAAAAGTACTTGCTGTACTTCACGCAATTCAGTGCACCTCGGGAAAAATCCAAATCTCCTCGCTTTTTCTCCCAAAAAAAAACTGATGTACCTGCTGTACTTTTGTACCAGTGTACTCGTGCAGAGTACCTGTGTACCTGCTGTACTTCTGCAGGGTTCAGAAAAGAAGATTTCCGAAAAATGTACTTCCCTTGCTGCAGATCTTGACGAAGAAGAATAGACGCAGATCCAAACTAGAAAATGCACCTCCCTGTCGAAAAAAAAAAATCCGGAAGCAACTCCCTGTCACAGTCCGTACGGCGATCCGTACTGTACGGTAGAAGGCTGTCCGTACGGCTGTACGGCCGACGTCTGTTCGTACGGATGTACGGACGACGTACGTCCGTACTGTTGTACGGCGCACGAAATGGCGCCTGCGCCTGCGCGATGCGCTGCCTGCTGCAGCCCGCGCTGCCCTGCGCGATGCGCTGCCGCCCTGCTGTCCCGCTGGCCCGCGATGCACGCTGGCTGCTGCCCTGCGTTGCTGTTGCGCTGCCTCGCTGCAGCCCTGCTGGCCACTAGGGCAAAGAGGTAGGGAGTGGGTAGACGGAGTGGAGAGGGAGGGGTAGGCAGGGGTAGGAAGGGAGTGAGGCTGGCTCTGATACCAGTTGAAGGGAGAAGGTGAGTGGGAGAAGTACAAGAGGGAGAGAGTGAGAGAGAGAAGACTCCAAAATGTGCGGGTGTGAAGTGATGAGCCACACCACAAACTCTTAAGTTTTATTAGGATTAGGTTTTTCCCCCTATGACTGTCTTAAGACAGTCATAGGTGTCATATCTTTAATAAAAGGGGTGGCAATGTGCCTTTACCCCAACAAGGTCTACCACGAACCTCTTGTGGGCATGATGCAATTTGGGTAATCGTTGACCGACTCACCAAATTGGCTAGATTCATACCTATGAGACAGACTATTAAGCCACCCATCTTACTCACTTGTTTGTTGAGAAGCTGTTTAGTCTTTATGGCTTACCGGCTGAAATAGTCAGTGACAGGGATGCTAAGTTTACTAGGCATTTCTGGTGGGCTGCATTCAAGAAGTTAGATACTCAGCTCAGCATGAGTTTAGCTCATCATGCAGAATCTGATGGATAGACTAAGCGGGTTAATCAGATTTTGGAAGACATGCTGCGAGCTTATGTCTCCCTAAGGCAGTCTGATTGGGAAGACTTCTTTGCTTTGCTGGAATTGTTGGAAAGTAGAGCCTCGTGGGGAGTCGACAACCTGAGTGAGTAGTGGCAACAAATGGCTTGAGGGCATACGTGGCTAATTGTGTAGCATGATGCAGCAAGGGAGGGTAGGATATGGACCCAAACAATACTCCACGAATCAACATATGCGCCTCCAAACAGCAGCAACTTTCCCACGAACTGAATGCTTGCTTCTACAGCTCTCCCGGTCTAACGGTCTACTCATGTTGCTGCTCTAATACTATGTGAAAGTGCAGCAGAGTTGTGAACAGCAAACTGAGAGAAAAAACAGCAAACTCACCTGCACGGAAAGATGCGATGGAGATAGAGATATGCTACACCAAAATTTTAAAAAAATCGCTCTACTGATGGGCCAAAACCTCATAGAACAATTGATGAAAGAGGGTAGAGGGGGGGGCTATAAATAGCCCCCAATCCTCTAGATTCGGCCTACTTATGCAGGCCAACCTGAGTCAACTGAAAGGTCAGCTGACCCAACAAAAGGGGTCCGGTCTGATCGGTGGCAACCCATCTAGGCTGATCGAGTCACTCCACCAGGTGGGTGGCCAAGTTGGCCCCCAATCCTGGGCCTGGAACTGGCTGTAGCAGGGCGGCTCCACGCGACAGCAAGGTGGGTCAAGAGGACCCCTAATCTCCCCGTACATAGCTGTACCAACACCCTTGAGCCTCTGTTGTACCCTGGCGCAGCCATTGACATCTGGGATTAGCCCTAGAACTAGCTGTATCCTCCATGACACCTTGGCAAAAGATGCAACCCTGGTACGTGTCCATCCCCCTCCTACTCTATAGTCACATAGGGCGGGCACACCCACAAAGAAGCCCTCACTCTTATACATCATGAGATGTCACTCTAACAAAAGCAGCACCTTTTGAAGAAATGTATGTTTTGACAGCTAGTAATGAGCAGACAAAATCCATGTCTCTTGTGGCTGGCTTTATCTATGTGTGAGGTGCTCATGGTGGAGCATATATACAATGCATAGCACGAGAACCTGCAACACTTCTCTAAATATTTTATTTTATCGACCCTGTGTTATTGTCTTTGACATATTAGAATGCGCCAACAAGTTGGCATCCATCAGAAGATCAGTAATCCATACTCTGGACATCGACCCAACAAATAGTATTTCCGCTAACCTCAAAGACAAATTTCGATATGACCCCAGGTTTTTTTGTCATCCTATGTCCTAAGATATAGATCTGGCACGAACCAACCTCACCCATTAGCCAATGCCAGACTGTAACATATGAAGATGTAAGCATTAAACTTTTCTTCAAAAGAGGGTTTCGATGATGTACCAGGCGCCGTCGCCGACGTAGTCTACGAGACTGTGGACCACTCCCAGTACCTTTTCTCGCATTTAATTCCAGCCTGAATGGTTCTTTCTGCAGAAAAAAAGCAACCAAAACTCAATAAAAAATCCCTTGATTTCAAAACTTAAAAAAATTCCCAATCAAAATGCACTTTTTTCTTTATGAACGATGCATTTGTTAATTAGAAAATTCTCTACACAAGTACAACATGTGATTTTGAATATATTTGCGCATCAATTTAAGCTAAAACTTACAAAAGATAAGCCACAGCGAGAGAAAGAGCAGTATGCCATTGATCATCGATTATGAACCCATGGTACCTGGGACCAAGTACACAAGATGTGGGCCGAGGAAGAGGGGACACTACTCCACCAGGGCCAAGTTGGTCTCGGGGGAGCTCAATAGAGGAAGAAAGACACCTCTCCCATAGATGGTGACCTCCTCGATCTGGCCACCCTTTAATGCCAACCTCCTGTGAATCCAACCGCGCATCTGACTCCTCGTGGGAGTGAGTCCAACTATCCTACCCACCAAATGCTCTGTCTTGGAGTGACTAAACTGCCTACTTTGCCTATTGCTTGTCTAGACAGGTGGCGACAGAAGAACCTTAGCGGCTTGGGGAGCCAAGGGTATTGCCATGAGAGCCCCTCTTTCTAGACCAAGGGTCGCCACCAAGATTCGGTCTTTAGTAAGGACAAACACAAACGCTGCGCTGCCAAAGGGGGAGGGGGTGGCAAAAAAGGGGGCGAAAGGAGGCCAAGGAGAACCAAGAACCTCAGAAAAGGAGCTCTACCCTGTAAAAGCAAGTTGGTCCACCAATGAAGCGCATTGCCTTTGAGAAAGGTGGCACCTTTTTTACTTTTGATGACTCTGTGAAGTTGCCACCAGCATATGCTGCATCAAACTACTATACAAAGGTCAAGGCCTTCAACCTGTCCTGCATTCCATTGAAGGTCTCAAACTTGACTGCAGCCCCACCTTCTTTGACGTCTTTCAACTTGCCCTTGGGTGCAACATTGTCATACACATGTGGCTGCAAAAACGGAGGTGCCATTGTCTGTCCCATTCTCTGTGCATTACCGCCACTTCCCATGGCTGGGTTGACCATTCCAAGTCCCATTCCCTGCATCTGAGGCATTTTTTATTGGACCACCCATCATTCCAGGCATTCCAATTTGCATTCCGACGGGCTGCATTCCAATGTTAGCATTCATAATGTTTGCATTACCTGCCTGCATACATCCCATCATAGGTTGCTGAAAATTCTGCATGCCAGGCTGCATGCTTGCCAAGTAAGTTCCAGGCATATCCATCCCCTCTGTAGGCTGTCCAACCATGGCCTGGAAGATAGAACCTCCTCCAAAATACCCTGGGTGCATCATTGAGAGGAGAAAAGTCTGCTGTCCTTGATTAATGGACTGAAAATTGTTGGCCTGTAGGTGATTTCCATCCCAAGACCAACTGAGGGTATTACAGGTGGCTGTCCACTAGGGGGTGAATGACGATGAGTATTTTCTCTACTTCCTCTACTTCTTTTTGGCTGCCTTTTTCCTTCCGGGAGAGCGCATTCAAAATCTCAGCCAGGTTCCGAGTTAACTGTTTGAGGGTGCCCACTGCACTTACCGATTGCACCTTAAAAAGAGCGAACATACTGTTCCTCATTATCCTGCACCCCAGCATTCTGCTCTTCTTCTTCCCTTTCTTCATCCCATGGCCTATCCGCCCGATCACTGCCTGTGTCAACCATTATGGCTGAAGTGTGTGGCTGTAATAAAAGTGCAGCAAAGGCTTTCTTTTCCCAACACTACCAGGACTCACCTCTATGGGAAGATGGTGATTTTCCCGGCAATGGAACCACTGAAACCGGCCTTCAGTAAACTAAAGGGTAGTAAACCGTAACTAACTGGACTTCCACACTATTCACAGCCATAATGCATCATTTCCAGCCACTTCCATTAGTTAAACATCACTTAGAAACAACTTTGAAAACCCTGAAAGGATGTTTGGCTGGCCCTACTTGGCCATGTGGCAGGCTGCCATTGGCCCTAGGCAAGCTTGCCCAAATCCACCCTGGTTCTAGCCATATAGCAGGCCCAAAGCTTGCCCAAAACTGCGCGATTCTTCTTCCTCCATGTTGCTGCACACCTGCATCTTGCCAGGCCTCTGCCAGGCTCTAGATCTGCTCCAAAGCCTTCCATACAGCCTGCTGTACCTCTCCGTACTGCTGACGCAGGCATCCGTACAGTCCCATACCCTTGCTCATGTCATCACTGATGTGGACGCCTCTTTCTCTTCTGTAAATCCTGTGCAGATCTGCCCCTTCCATCAGTGGACAGCATTTAAATAACTCTCTGCGCCAGATCTGCCCTCAATAGTGGCTTTCTTCTACGAGAAATCTCTCTCCTTGTGCTGCCCACATGGCAGCCTGTTTGCTGCACATGTGGCAGCCCCAAACCTAATTCTATTGTACTATGGTCCACCCCCCCAATGCACTCCTCTTTTGGGGGCTCTCAGATGGGGAGGTGACCTCTGCAATCCCAACACCACCTCTCATCGACAAATCTTGGCCCAATGTTGTTCCGTTGATGAAGATGCTCTAGTAGCTCCTCTGTCGTAGCCCTCTAGATCATTGCGGTGTTGATATCGCTTTCTGCCTCCTGCTCCGCCGAGTCCAATTCTACAGAAGCACACCAATTTGGTACACAGGTCCATCCAAGGTATCACTTGATAGCACAACCTCCTTCAATCACGAGCCCGCCTTCGAACTTGAGCACTCTAGGTACTAGTATCCTCCAACTGTCTCCCTCATATGGGTGAATAGCTTGAAGTCATCTAGGCACCATCTGTTTCAACATGGCTGAACACGAGGGCTTGCTTATTGGGGTCGAGGTTGTGTGTGTGTGTGTGTGTGTGTGTGCGCGCGCGCGCGCGTGCGCACAACCTCGACCCCGGTAAGCAAGCCTTTGTATTCAGCCATTGCAGCCTTATCAACACCCACCTCCTATGCCAAAAGATACCAAAGGAGGAGGATTATGTGAGACCCACAGGAGCAAATCTACTACTTGTGTGAGAGCTCAAGCTTCAACTTGCAGCCATTATGAGAAAAGCGCAGGGTATGGAGAGGTCTCAAGAAGGAAATACTTCCAATTTCGAATGGGATCAAAATGATACGAGCACTATCACTCAGAAGGAAACACAAGCACAGGTTTATCTTAGAGAATGGGCAGCGAGAGTTAAAATTCCCAAACAAACACACAAGCTGAATTTTTCCCGGATCCTCAGGCAAAGTCTCTTCTCTTTTCTTTAAGGACTCTGGGAAAGAATCGAAGACTAGAGTATTCTCTTCTACTCAATGCCTCGCGCCTCCCTTCCCCTTGCCATAGCTCCTCCCCCCCTCCCCCTCCCCCTCCCTCTCTTTTGCCACCTCTTCCACCCTCTTTTTCTCCTTCTCCCCTTCTTTTCGCCTTCCCCTATCTTCTTTCAGCACATCAGAAGCGCCTCTTGCAAGGAAAGACTTCAGGGTTCAAGGGCAGCAACTTGGAAGCTCAAAAGTTTAAGGCCAGCAAGCACGAAGCCCCTACAAAGTTCAAGAGGTTTGAACAGCCCACTAAGGCTCGCTTTGTTGCAAGACAAAGGCTCGGCTGAAGATGACAGCTGAAGAAAAGCAAGCTATTTATGATGCTAGTAAGTGTTACGACCCACCATCACCCCCATACACAAGACAGGAGATCCCATAAGCCTGGAAAACTATTAGACCATTATGATTGGACATGTCGTGTCCAAGATCTATACATTAGTACTTGACACAAAGGTTAGCCTGGTTGCAGAGCTTCAGGGAACCAGCCAAGACTTTCTACAGCTAGAGATCCCTTTGGAAGGTAAGAGTTAAAGTTGGACGGTAAGGCACTGTAATCCAAAGATGGGTAGATCATGAAGGGAAGCCGGTTCCACTGGAATTTTCAGGAATGTACTCGCAGGCTCGATAGCTCGCAAGAGACTGGTCACCTGAAGCTTCCCCTGGCACTCACCTCTGCTTTTCCCTCGGCAGAAGCAGAACCTAAAGCTTTTCCCCTGCTAGAAGCTTTTTCTCGCACTGATAGCTAAGTTGAAGCTACCGGGTTCGAATCCCTTCAGTGCTAAGCACTACACAGAATGAAGCGAGATTACCATAGGGTTTTAAGCCGTGCAACAGGCAGGCTTCCGAATAGATTGCGGGACCATGGATCACATACTAACTCTCAGGGGTTATCGAGGAGGCCAAAGCACGGAAACAGAGTTTACTGTTGTGTTGTGGATTTCCGCAAGGCGTTTGACACAATGCCAACGGCCAAACGCTTACTCCTACAACCAGGTCACCTGGGCAGTCATGGCACTTTATGAGAGAGTCCATGTCGGGTTCGGACAGGTGTAGTGTGGATAGAGGAGATCATGAGCGCCATTGGGATCAAATCACCATGGGACTTTAGGTGGGGCTGGCTGCTCCCTGGTAGGATCCTTGCTCCGGATTCTCCTGTACATAGATGCTGTCTTCTTACTCTCTTCCTCAGGTTAGGGTTTCCAGCGACACTTGGATGCACTTCATACCTTTTGTGAGCACTGAGACACATGATTTGAAGGTCAACCTTGGTAAACCCAGGTCATGATCTTCAACACATCCCAAGCAGCCATGCCCGGAGAACATTTCAGACTAGGAGGGCTGCTAGTTGAGGTGGTTGCATCCCACACATACTTGGAAGCCCTTTCCTCCGGCCCGATCCTTACGATGCTACCAACAATCCAAGCCCGTTTGAGTAGAGGGTACGCCGCATTGGCTAGACTCGAGCGACAATGCTTCCACTCTCACTTCCAGGAACCCAAACCAAACCCTCCTCTTTGACTCTTGGTTCGTCCAGTAGGTATGTATGGTAGCCCTTGTTGGGGGCTAGACCTATCAGAAATAGAGTGGGATCGAGTTAAGAGGCTTCATGTTCTCATGCTTTCACGGATGATTCACAATAAGCCCTCAACCCCACATCAGATAGTCATGGTTGAGTCTGAAGCCTTTCAGGTTATCGCATATCTCTACCACATTAGACAGTATGGCTCCACATTAGACAGTATGGCTCTTGCACCACAAGGCTACCTAGGCTTCCTTGGTTGGCCTTGTCCTCATCCTCGGCAGAGGGTGACCAGAGGTGCTAGTATGCACGCACATGCAGATGGTTTGACAGCTTGGGACTCCACATAGACTGAACCAGTTACCTCCCTTCCACTACAACGTCAAAACTCCATCCATCCCGTTTACATATTACAAGGTCAACCAGGTCATCCGAGACTATTACACACATTTAGGACCTAGTTGGCACCACGGAAGCTCCCTATCAAGCTCAGTTTCTACACAGACCACTACTTGCAAATTTCAACAAAGGGCTTTATGGACCCACCAGGATATACACGGATCCACCTCCCCCACTCCTTGAGGACATCGATCGAGCACCGCCTCTGTATTGAGAGTGGTCAAGCTGAGCGGATACCCAACGAGGGTCACATAGCTAGAATAAGAGGAGTTACCCCAATTTTAGTGAATTTCAGGTTAAAGCGATCTTCAAACAAACCGGAAACAAGGGTACATATAGGTAAAATCATTACTACGTTATCCAATTACCCCTATCCTCCTAAGGTTTGTGAAAATAGAGGCCAGCTGATCAACATGGAGCCGGTAGAGAGCCACAGAGAGAGAGAGAGAGAGAGAGAGAGAGAGAGAATATTATTAATGTCTAGTGGAGGTCCAAAAGGATCTAACAACATATACAAATACCATGGTGTCTTTCCATAAAGTTCTCTCTTGTCCTATCCCTCCTTCCCAGTCCAGTGTTTACGTCTTGCAATCTTTTGATCTCCTCCCACCCAGACCTTGTCTTCATTCTCACTCGCTCTCTCCCCTCCTCTCCCTTGACTTTGATTATCAGGCCCCTTCTCCCCAACTGTATGATGAGTTATTATAATACGAGAAGAGCCAAAAACTCCCAACTGCAGTACCTCCAGAAATGGATGTGGCACGGCACTTCATGTATGTAAAATAAAATTCGAACATGTTCTGATGTCGTTGCTTTGAAGAATTCATGCAGCTGAACTAATAGAACAAACGAAATGATAATATGTCCCCCTAACGAAATGCTATTAAGATAGGAATTATGACTTCACATCGTTCGCACAGGTAGACGTGAATACATTACAGCATATATTACATACATGCAAAGTCCAAAGTGCACCTTTTTAAAATCCGAATCCCCTGTTTTCGCATCCTCTCCCTCAAAGAGATTCAAGTTTGTAGAACGGTTATAAAAGCTGCTTTTGCCCGACAAGAAACATAAATCCTCGACAACATTATGATGCTCTCTCGAGGTTCTGAGAGCTTTGGCTCGCATAGTGAATGGAGGACGTTTCAATGTGACGTAATACCCGTAGATACAATGGGGACATGCAGGCGCTCCAACATTCGCATGAAATTTCGGCAAGAAATGACCCAAACTCCCGTTAGCAATGATAAGAGCCATCTCACAAGCTGCACGCCAGCATGACTATCTAAGCAACACCTCCAACCCCCAACGTATGCTCCTGGATGGATTTCAGGTTGTACGGGACGAGCCTCCAAGTGGTTTGCGGATTAGACTTCACCTCCAGGTTGGGTAGCACGTGGCTGGGTGTGCCCCGTAGAATTGCAAGATGGTTGTCATGTGTGGTGGTATACAATAGCTGGCAATCATCAGGTTACGAATTTATGTCACCACCGTGTGATGGGTGCAATGGTACACAATTGCTAGCGGTCGTCACGCTACGAATTTATGTCACCAACACGTGATTGGCGTAGTGATTGGAGGGGAGATGAAATGAGTATCATGTAGCAATTGGAGGACTTGGCCACAGAGTCAACGGCCTTCATGAGCCAAACACAAATCTTTTGTGTTTGTGTCCAAGCTTGTCCTGCTATTGAGCCAACCAGGACAACAACCCTTCACACCACGTTTTGAAGGATGGCCGTTGTTGGTTGGAATAAACCTAGCCTAAGGTTGTTTACACACAGAGAGGCGTCCATCATTGGGACCAATCAAAGGTGAATTTTTTAATGATGGGCAAACTTCGCATTACACACACAAGGGCCTAACCTCCCACTCCTAAGTTATTTCGATGTCTTGCCCTCTCCAAGCCCTTCCATGCCCAGCCCAGCTTGGCTGCCAAATCTGCCAATCAATTGTGTTTTTAGGGTCCTGTAGATCGTTGCCATTTTCTTTGGGCGTGCCCATGGGTGGGCACTGAATTTTTTTAAACCCACGATAGGCAACTAGTGTGTAATGGGGTGCAACCGTTTCAGACTACCAAGGAATCTTTTTGGGCATCCATACATTGTTCCCAGAGGTTCGGATGAGAGTTTGTCTAAGAGGTTTGGGTGGAAGGCTGCCTGAGAGGAAGTCTTCCACCCGCCCCCTCCCTTCGTTCCCATATCAATCGCCTTCTGCCACATTGAATCATCAGGCAAGATCACTTTAGCAAGCTTTGTACTCCAGAGCAACATCTTGTTGAAGCTTTGGCGCTAGCAACGACCAGCTCATTGATTATGTTTATAATTCTGTATACTCTATTGAATCACATTCTGTTCATGAGCTACTTAGTGTGTGGACTTGAGATGGTTTATGTGTTATTAACTAGAAAAGAATTCGAGGCATAATGCTAGACGCGAGGCATGGCGACGCTCGATGGCCATAGAGGAAAAGGGAACATGAGAGAAGAAGCATTAACATAGGTGGGGAAAAAGGATTAAGAGGGGTGGGAATGAAGAGAGGGACCATGCCACAAGGGGGAAGGGAGAGGGGGAAGAGGAGCATGTACATGATGGGAGGTGAAATGTAGAGATGGAAACATCAAGGGAAGAGAGTCATGCTTTATTTGAAAGGAAGGATGGGGGGAGGGGGGAATCAAAGTACTAGCTAGGTGGCTTTACAAGAATGAGTGTTTCCCATCATGGAATAGCCCCCTCCTTTTATAGCCAAGAGAGAGGGTCTCTCCCAATAAATGCATCCTCCCACATGCATGGTGTGTGTGGAAGAGTCTCCCATGTGGGCTAGGCAGTTACGCACTCTCAATTGTGTGCGACAACCCTTTGCCTCATTTTTCCACATAAATCAACCCCCATATCCCAAGTCTAAGATACTCCCTTGGTCTCTTCCCAATTTTATAATGCGTTCAAACATCTAGGAGGACAAGTGGAGGGTTGGCACAAGGAATCTTGCCACCTCATCCTACTTTCCCATTATTTAACTTGCATTCTTGGACTTTCTACACCCCCCCCCCACATGGGCCTATTCTACATGGAGGGAATAATCCAATATAATATCCATCTCCACCTATTTTATATTACTTCTCCCATGGTCCTTGGGCCATATCTCACTAAATGCAGGTGTGGGACCGCCTATGTGGAGGGGTGGTACATGGAGGACCCATGCCACCTTATCATTTTATATTATTACTACCATGGATTATGTACAACACACCTTATGGGTCCTCTTACGTGGAAGGGTGGCACATGGTCATGCCCTGCCACCTCAACCCTGCGCCTTATGCACGCCATATTTTATTATACTATTGCCACACACACAAGCGCACACACATATTTATGCCTTTTACTTTGGTCAAATTTATCCATAACAGTTTCCCCCCCAGGCAGGGAATGCACAGCACTTCCATGCCTGGGACCATCACGCACAAAGAAGGGCTTGAGATAGGATGAGAGAGTATCACTGTCTTGCTCCTCTTCTTCTTCTGGTTCAGTGGCACCTAGTTGCACCGGGATCTTCTCCTTAGAAGCACCAAAGACATGTGTCATGTCTTCCAATAGCTGACTGCATCACTCTTTCTCAACCATGGTCTCTCGAGTATGGCTGGGTAATTCCTGCCTGTATCTTCGATGTCCACTACATAGAAATTGACGGTGGTGGTCAACCCATTGACAGTGATGGGCAAATCCTCAATGACTCCCACGGTGGCGAGTCGTCGACCATCTGCTATGTTGATTCGAGTGGAGGAATGCCTTGTGCATTTCAAATTCAATTTCTTCATGATTCGGGCCACCATGATATTACATGCAACTCCCCCATCGACACACACACTTTTGACACAACAATTATCTTTGATGACATCTACTGTATGCGAGTGCCGATCAATTTCTTCAGAGATAGAAGAAACCTCTCATACCTTTCCCTTTTTCTTGCTCCTCCTTGTTGAGAGCCCTTGCTGCAGGTCACGTCTCACCTTAGGGCTTAATGCTATTAGTTGAGGAAGCGTGATGCTCAAGACCAATGAGCAAGGTCCTGAACGACCGAATAGTCCTCTTGCCTCGAGCCGATAGGAAAATCCGAGGGCGACCACTTACTCATGCGAGATCTTTTAGTCTTCTCTGTTGGTGGGTCTGCCATCTCAGCATCCGAGGGCTCTGAGAAGGACACCTTCTTCCTGGGGCGCGGCCCGGTCCACTCCACGGTTTGGAGAGGTGTCCCAGGTGGTACAACTTCTTTTCCCGAGGTCAAGGATCTCTACATCAGAATCCTCGGTGCCTGATTCACTTAGAAGATTCACCCTTGGAATTTTGGGGCATTCCGTGCGATAATGACCCTTTTGGTGGCACTCGTAGCACACAACATTGGCACGTTCTCTTGGAGGGTGATTGGCTTGATTTCTGATGCCCACCATCTCAAGTTGAAGATCATTCAGGGCCTTGGCAAGGTCATTGACTTCGGGTTCTTTAGTAGGAGGGGCCGGGGGAGTAGGAAGGAGGGGGGCTCATGGGCGAGGCTGGGGAAATCTTCCAGGCGGAGGTTGAGGATATAGTCCTTGTTGAGGGTAAGCATATAAGGGAGGACCATACATTTGAGGTGGAGGCGGTGGATACATCCCTGATGAGGGGTGGGGGTCTGCCCCTGAGTTGGATGCCTAGGTTATTGCAAGAATTGAGGGGGTTGCGGAGCGACAATCGTCTTCTTTGAAGTGGGGTCAGATTGAACTTTATCAAACTTTTGAGCAATCTCATGTGCTAGCACCATAGTTTCTGGATTCTCCCATTTAAGCTTGAGGCAAAATTTGTCACTTGCTCCTGCTACAAGGTAGCCCAGCACATGCTGAGTCATTCTAGCTCGAAATCCAACATTGTCCTCTTGCGTGGCAATTAAACGGTCCAAGAGCATGGCCGCTCAATCCACATATCGACACACCGTCTCACCTTCTGACTGCTTCAAGTTTGCCACCTGCAGGTACACATTCTCTGGCTCCTCTTCTTTGCCGAAATACTCAATCATCGCTGCTGTCAACCTTGGCCAGCTTTGGCGAATGTCTTCGGCTTGGCTTCTCATACCACACTTGAGTCAAACCCTCTAGAAATGTGGGAAGAACCAACAGCCATCTATCTTCAGCAAGAAAGTTGAGAAAAACACAATGCCGCTTGAAGGCCACAAGATACTCATTTGGATTTTCTTCAACCCATCCACAAAACATGGGAATGTCAGCCATGCTTGGAAAATGGAAAAGAGAGAGATGAAATGAGGCTTATCTATTGGCAAAAAATGGAAAGAGGTAGCTTGAAGGTGAAGATACATCCACAAAGCACACATAGGTAGGGTAGGGTGTGACTGGTGTATTGTGAAATACTACACAGGAAGAATCTTCAGCATAGAATAGCTCATAGACAATCTTAAAAGGACCAACCCTCATGATATCGCATCCATCTTTACAAGCGAGGGTTAGAGACACGGCGCTGCATGAGGTTGTTCATCAAGGTAAACAAGAATGCCATGACAAATATCAACAGTTGGAGAGCTTGCACATCACCTTCAGCTTCTTCCAGTTCTTGTAATCGCCATGCTATTTCTTCAAGGGGTGTGCGGTCTGGCATCCTTCTTTTGAGCAATGTCCTTGAGGACCTTTCTGATGATCTTCCAAAGTCGGTAAACTCGTATCAAATATGCCCAACACTTAGTTTCATGATGACCACAACCTTTGCATTCCTTACAAATGATCACCCTCATTCGTAGCTTGCGACTTTGTTGGGGTGGTGCTTCCGCTCGTTTCATGCGTGATTGAAGTACAAGCTTCACGTGCCAAGAAATTAGCAACTAGATTTTGAGCTCGAGGGATATGCCGAATTTTCACCTCTTCAAATTGTTGGCAAAGTTCCAATGCTTGTTGATGTCGTGGAACCAAGCCTTCGCTCCGCACCTTCCACCTTCCACTAACTTGTTCACACACGAGTTGAGAATCTCCTTGCACCTCAAGTTGCTTGATGCGATGTTCTTGCGCCTTTTATAGCCCAAAAATGAGTGCTGAGTACTCAGCTTGGTTGCAAGTACTTGTTGGTGCAGACTTGCTATAACAATACACCTCACCCCTTGGTAAAGTGAGCTTCACACCCACACCAGTAGCCTTGGTCGAAGGTTTATATGCACTGTCAAATTGGAGGAGCCAAGATGTCATCACACCAAGACTAAAATCTGGATATCCCAAGTTTCTCGGTAGTCCAAGATAGGTAGAAGGAGAGGGTGGGGAGAATTCAATACTTGAGCAAGACATTCAGCACCAAATAAACTTGCAATCCTTTGTTGATAGTTTATCTTTAGACCAAAAAGAATTACACCTTGAAGCTCAAAATGAGGCACAAAAGGTTGATTAGGTAAAAGGGATTCCTTGGTCGAAACATTACCAACCATAGCCGAGCCCTAGAAACCTTTGTAGTGAGATCGAGAAGAAATCATTCAAGACGAGCTTATCCATAGGAATTAATAAGCAGATGCGCCAAATCTCCCCCCAAGCTTGGGGAGCATCCCACCCTTCGAAGAATGTCACCCTTTTAATTACCTCTGATGCAGCAAGTAGCTCGATCACTGCACAATGAGTAGAATTGAAATCAAAGTCCTCCCAGTGTATCACTAGTTCTTCACCTTGAATCATCCACAGTGTATCATCCCACCCATCGTCTCCTTGAACAATGCATTGTACAATCAGTTGTTGAAGATCGACATGAAGATCAAGAAAGAGATTGTTTTCAGGGTCCTGTAGACCGTTGCCATTTTCTTTTAATTACAAAACAATGTGTGAAGGGCGTGCCCATGGGTGGGCACTGAATTTTTTTAAGCCCACGATAGGCAACTAGTGTGTAATGGGGTGCAACAAATTTCAGACTACCAAGGACTCTTTTTGGGCATCCATACATTGTGGGCACCCCTTTGGCAATGTGAAAACACCCTAATGTCTTTGATGCACCCTTTTAGATCCTCTAATGGGTCACCCAACTTCAAAAATTCATAGCTAGCAATCTACTAGCAATTCTCAACCTGAATTAACTGCAAAGGATTCCTAATTTTATGCAGAAAATTCCCACACCCATCCTTCCTCCCAGAGGTTTGGATGAGAGTCTGTTTGAGAGGTTTGGCTGGAAGGCTGCCTAAGAGGAAGGTCTTCCACCCACCCCCTCCCTTCGTTCCCATATCAATTTCCTTCTGCCACATTAAATCATTCGGCAAGATCACTTTAGCAAGCTTTGTACTCCAGAGCAACATCTCGTTGAAGCTTTGGCGCTAGCAACGACCAACTCATTGATTCTGTTTATAATTTTGTATACTCTATCGAATCACATTCTATTCATGAGCTACTTAGCGTGTGGACTTGAGATGGTTTATGTGTTATTAACTAGAAAAGAGTTCGAGGCATGATGCTAGACGCGAGGCATGGCGACGCTCGATGGCCATAGAGGAAAAGGGAACATGAGGGAAGAAGCATTAACATGGTGGGGAAAAAGGATTAAGAGGGGTGGGAATGAAGAGAGGGACTATGCCACAAGGGGGAAGGGAGAGGGGGAAGAGGAGCATGTACATGATGGGAGGTGGAATGTAGAGATGGAGACATCAAGGGAAGAGAGTCATGCTTTATTTGAATGGAAGGATGGGGGGGGGGAATCAAAGTACTAGCTAGGTGGCTTTACAAGAATGAGGGTGTCCCATCAAGGAATAGGCCCCTCCTTTTATAGCCAAGAGAGGGGGTCTCTCCCAATAAATGCATCCTCCCACATGCATGGTGTTTGTGGAAGAGTCTCCCATGTGGGCTAGGCGGTTACACACTCTCAATTGTGTGCGACAACCCTTTGCCTCATTTTTCCACATAAATCAACCCCCATATCCCAAGTCTAAGATACTCCCTTGGTCTCTTCCCAATTTTATAATACGTTCAAACATCTAGGAGGACAAGTGGAGGGTTGGCACAAGGAATCTTGCCACCTCATCCTACTTTCCCATTATTTAACTTACATTCTTGGACTTTCTACACCCCCCACCACATGGGCCTATCCTACATGGAGGGAATAATCCAATATTAAATGGCGAACCCATGCCACCTTATCATTTTATATTATTACTACCATGGATTATGTACAACACATCTTATGGGTCCTCTTACGTGCAAGGGTGGGACATGGTCATGCCCTACCACCTCAACCCTGGGCCTCTGGGCCTAATGCACACCATATTTTATTATACTATTGCCACACATACAAGCACACACACATATTTATGCCTTTTACTTTGGTCAAATTTATCCATAACAGTGTCAAAGCTTAGTAATTCATAAGCAACTCATCACTCTCTTGTTGCAACAAGATATAAGGAGTCGTGGAGATATTGAGACTTCAAAACCTCTTGTTCGTAAGCCGTTATTTGTCTGAAGTGGAGATTTTTGAGGGAATTGCAGAAACCCACAAGGGATTCAAATCTCTATGCAGAAGTAGGATACGACTTCTGATATACCTCTATTACTACTACGAAATCAGAATCAATGAAGTTATCGATTTCTGGATTACCTTGCCAACAGGATCAACCTCTTGACTATCACAACTCTGCACGAGATGCAGGAGTGCTTGATTCCAGTGGCTTCCCAACGTTTTCCAAGCAACGAATGCTTCTCCACTTTCTCTCTCTACCCTCAGTCTCTTCCCTTAGTCTTTCTCCCTCACTATCTCACTCGCTAGAGCTAGTAGGGAGCAAGCAGTTGGGAGGCAGTCCTATATCAACAACGACTGAGTCGGCTAGAAATTTCAAGAAGGTTGGACCTCCCAGAATTCTAAGCGCACCGCCTCAAATGATTTGCAAACGGCCCTCAAACCTTAGCTTAATTTTTTCGAAGCATGTGGCATACTAATACTAAATAGGATTTGAGGAACATCCTGGGGACCTATTGTATTTGATTTTTAAGAGTGCCTCTTAAGAGGTAGTGCTATAGTTGAGAATTGGATTCTATACCAGTTAACTTTTGCCAACAAATTTTAGACTCAGCGGTGGCTAAAACTTGTCGATGTGTATGTTCTTGTCCTAAGTTCAAGCCCCTGAGGCTGCTCAAGGATTTGTCTTAGTAACCCATATGGGGGTGCTCTTGGCATTTTCAAAGATTTTAGTACAAAGAAAAAAAAGAGAGTTAATTGAGTAAGACACTTCAAACTAACTTTTATAAACACCATCATTATGCAAAGTGTTAACTTTATGCCTCAGGGGGACAATTCCTATAGTGGTTGGATAACTCTCAAATCTGATCCAGTATTCAAAACGCAACACTTCTAAGAGAAATGTATGCTTTGATGGCTAGTAGTGAGCAGCACTAAATCCACATCTCTTGTGGCTGGCTTTATCTATATGTGTGAAGTGCTCATGGTGGAGCATATATACAATGCATAGCACAAAAACCTGCAACACCTGTCTAGATATCATTTCAACATACCTCTCCTCAGCATCAGTGAGTTGTCAGCTTGTATAATACACAAGTTGCTTGCATCCTTGCTCTCCCTCTTGCAAGAGTGTGGCACCCATTGAATGTGATGATACACTTGGATTCCCCAACCTAGGAGGTTGCATGATTGAACCTTGACTCATGCATACCTTAAGCAAACAAAAGGCTTGAGTTTGATCTATCCCCATTGGAAGGGAAGATTTTTCTCTGTAACAAATTATAGGATACATTTTTACAAAACAGATGTCAACAAAGCGTTGGTAGTACTTTGTTTTCCTCACCTCCCTTACATTGGTGGGTGGTGGAAGGGCCATAATTGCTTGTATCTTCTTAGGCTCTATCTCTATGCCTTCTTGTGAGATAACATGTCCTAAGAGTGCTACCTTTTTGCATTCTAAGTGGCATTTTCTTGGATTGAGGCACTCTTTTGCATCATCAGTTCTTTGCAAAGCCATTCTCATCTTTTCCAAGCGATCCACATGACTTCAATAAATGCAAAATCATCCAAAAAGACTCTTATAAAATTTCGCAAGTAAGGTGCAAATACCCAACTTCCTAAAACATTGAAAACTTAATGGTGCATTGGTCAAGCCAAATAGCATCACCCTCTTTGCAAAAAGGTTAGGAAATCCATGCACATTTTCAAGTAATCCTCCCTCTCAATACCTATTATGGGATCATCAAGAAGAAGTTCATTTTGCTAGTGAAGACTGGTGACTTCCACATCCTCTCTCTTGAACTTGGTTGAAGAAGGCCCTTCTTCCCAGGATCTCTATCTACTAGGCAAAGACCAAATGCAACTCCTTCCACCTCTCCTTTTGAGATGGACTCCTCGGAGCTACCAGTTGTTTTCTTGTCATTGAATGACTCTAGCTCAGCACTCCTGGATGTTGAAGAATTATCTCTGACCACTATCCTGTGGCAACTCTTGATGTTGTAGAGCGGATCTTCTTATTTTCTCCTTGCAAAATAAGATCACCCATCTCCACTTCTGAACTGACTTCACCTAGCAAAGACATGGCCTTCCCAAGGTCAATGGGTAAGCCCTATCATCTAGCTTTGTAGAAATAATCTAAAAAGTTGTATACATACATCCACTACCAAGTTCTTTACCACTCCTAAGGTTTTCACTCGTCTTATCAATACATTTGTTGCAATAGGAAGAGTTGATAGAACACAATTTTAAATCAATAGGTTTCATTGTTTTTTTCACTCATAACATTTATAGATGCACCTCCATCAATGTATGCATTAGAAACTATTTACCAACAAACAATGTTTTCTCTTCCAAGAAATTTGAAAGTATTTCAATATTTCCCTTCATAGACCAACCTATCAAGTGCCATGTTTGATTGAAATCACAAAGATAACTCCTCAGATCTTCTTCTTTTGATCCTTGGAACACTGGAATGCTAAATAGTTTGCACCAAAAGATGCATAGAAACAAACAATGTTTTCTCTTCCAAAGATGACCTCTGGGATTGTGAGGTATGATAGAAGGATTCTAAGCAAAAACTACCCGGTTGCTCTACCAAAAGATGTGATATAGAACTAGGGGTTTAGTTTTGGTCACATCTAAAAACCATAGATTGAAGAAGATGGAAGAGGTTATGGCATTAGATGAAGCCAAAGGGGCTCCCACACTCTATTTGCCTAGATTAAGACAAATATCAACTTCTCTCTCTATTTAGAACTTGGCCAGCCCTAAGGCATGGCATTGTTCTCTTTCCTTGCTATTGCCACTTTGCTTTCGTTGTTGTTTCCTTTGCTTTGTTAATGGTACTTATGTTATCATTTTACTAATGGGTGTGATAATCCTGGCATTACGCCATCTTATACCATCTCATACATAGCCTAGAATTCCAAGTTGCTAGTCCTACGCAAGTGCCGAGAATGGCACTTAGGCCTCACTTAGGTCATCCTAACCTAGGCAACTATTTTGAAACTGCATGTTCGGCTTAAGAACATGCTGCCCTTTTCTACGATGCTTGGTCAAACAAGTAAAATGCATCCCCACACTCTGTTGAACCCTATATTCATCGATCCTCTCATTCTCTCCCTAGTCTCACTGTTTCTTATCTATGACTTGTGCTGCCTGAGCTCTATGTTCACCATGGCGGCTAACATGCCCCCCCTCCTATTGTTGCTGATCTATCCTGGATCATCCTCTTTATAGTAGTGTGGTAGTGAGAATTGTTTGTATCATGGGATAGTGATCCAGTAGGTGGTTTGTGATGTAGTCGACATAGGGACAATACTTCCAAAACTAAGGGTCATGCATGTCCTCACATGTTTGGATGCGGTGGCTATGCAGGTTGTAGACATGGAGGTACATGTCAAGATCCTAGAATTGGGAGCGATCTACATTTGGATCAAAGACAATTTCATTATTGAGATTCTAGTGCTTGTCGTTGAGGGGGAGGCTATGAGCAGTGAGGTTGTTGATGAGCAGAAGGATGATGTGGTAGGAAATGTGCAATCACCCATGATGGCTGGGTCAGGGATGATAGCATACATTTCATTGAAATCCTCGAGCTAGTTAAATAACCCCTATTGTGTGAGATTCTATCCTTGGAATTTTTAGCTTATTCTCGGGGTTCCTGCTTGGGCAGAATATGGAATGTAGTGGTGATGCCAGATTGACGGGCCTCGAGGATCCACAAGAGAAAACTTATGATATCACATGAGTGTATAATAGGGGGGTTTTTTGAAATGAAGCATAAGAGAGGGAAGCATCGGGGAGATCAACTCCCATTGGAGCTTCGCTGTTTGGGATCCTCGATAGGTGGTCGGTTAGAACATGGATTTCGCCCTTGTGCACAGTGATTGTAAAGTTGAATTCTAGCAGAATCAGTATCCATCTAGTGATGCGTCTCGTCATGCAGGGTTTGTTGACCAAGTAGAACAATGCTTGATGGTCCACGAAGAAGACAAACTTGTTAGCTATAACAAGTAGTGCCTGAACTTCTTGACTGCATAGACCATGGCGAGACCCTCTCTCTCAGTGGTGGTGTAGTTACCTTTGGACTCATTTAGTTGACAGCTTGCAAAGTATACAGAGTAATCCATGACAGCTTGCAAAGTATACAGAGTAATCCAAATTATGCTCCTTGGGCTGGGCCAACACACATCCAATGGCAAAGTTACAGGCATCAATGTGGACGTGGAATACTAAATTCCAATCGGGAGACCTCAATACTGGGGCGGTGGCTAGACGTAGCTTGAGGGTTTCAAAGGATGTTTGGCATTCTTGGTCCACTCAAAGGATACTAGTAGTTTGTATAACGGGCGGGCTATGTTGGCGTAGAACAAGATAAACCTTCGGTACTAGCCCGTATGGCTAGTAAATTGTTGGACTCCCTTAGCGTTGGTGGGGGGTAGTAACTCCAAGATGAGTTTGATTTTGTTGTAGTCCATAGAGATTCCATTCCGGGACACTATGTGACCCAGGATGACACCATGTTTGACCCAAACTAGCACTTAAGGGGGTTGAGGGATATGCGGTATAAGCAACACTTCTCGAGGATGAGCCTGAGATACTTCAAGTGGTCATCCCATTTTGAGTTCATGCAGATATCATCCAAGAAGACTTCCACAAAGTCCCTCAGGTATTCCTTGAATACCATGATCATCATACATTGGAAGGTAGCCGGGGCATTGGTTAATCCGAACATCATAACCCTGGCTGCATATACACCCCATTCAGTTGACAAAGGCGGTCTTGTGTTGTTCTTGGGGGGCAATTGAGACTTGGCTGTAACCCAAGAATCCATCTAGGAAGCTATACGATTTCTTTCTGGGTACCCTTTCTAGAACATGTTCCATGAATGGCAAGGGGTAGTGGTCACATCTCGTGGCCGCATTAACCTTCTTCAAATCCATGCATACTCTAATTTTTCCATTTTTCTTTAGGACTATCACAATGGGTGATACCCAGTCTGTATGCTCGATCTCATAGATGAATCTTGCAATCTATGTGTTTCTGGATTTCTTCCCTCACTATGAGTGCGTATTTAGGATTCATAGGATAGGGGCGTTGCCATACTGGCCTGGCATCATCCATCATGGGGATTGTATGTTGCACTACTATGGCAAGTACCCCTTTCATGTCCGTGTATTTCTAGGCCATACAGTCCTTATATTCCTGTAGGAGAGCTATTAAGGCATTCTTCACTAGGAGTGAGGTCATCGGTGACAAACACGGGTTGTGGGTCTTGCGCTTCTAGGGCTAAGTTTACTTCGTTGACCGGGGCTGGTCCATCATACCCTTGAGAACAACCATCCTCTCGAGATCTTTTGGCCTGTTGGTATAAGATCTTACGATCCTGAATAGTGTAGGCCTTGTAGTGGGCTGGTACTTGCTGTAGGTCTTCTTTATCCTCAATCTCCTTCTCTTTTTCTGCCAGAGCAGTGGAATTTTTGGCCTTAGCTTGGCCTTTAGATACAGGGGATTTGGGACCTGAAGGGGGCTCTTCCCTTGTACTCATAGAGTTGACGGGGGTGGTTACCTTACTTATCCTATGTCCCCAGTTAGAGGAGAACTCAGGGTGGGCGATCATGGCGCCTACGTAAGATAGCCAGTGAAGATTTGATTTTACCCTTACGGTTCCCTTGCTTACCTCTTGGGGCTTGAGCATATTGAACATCCTTAGCCTGGGAACCACCGGGGTCAGACCCTTGAGCTCTGAGGTAGTGGGTTGAAACCGTACTCTTTTTGGGACATCTATGTTGGCTAAGATGTGCATCCGATTCTCTGGGAATTTTGGCTCGGGAAGAGGTGCATACCAGAAGTCATCGTCAGACTCCTTCTCATCCTCTTCCTTGTCATAGGGTTGGAATAGCTTTACGCAGGTGGTTCAGGTGGTGGTGTCGAAGACTACTAAGTTCCTATCAACTTGAAACACCAAAAAGCATCCAAAACAAGCTTCCCAAGCTCACAAATGGCATTCCTACATGAAAAAATAGATTTTCGTCCTCTCTCTCTCTCTCTCTCTCTCTCTTTCCACCTCTCTTCTCTCCTACAACTCCACTAACAAGCTCCAAGGTAAGTTTGAAAACTTGTGCAATGGAAATATATCGAAGGGAGACAAGTGCAAATGCAAAAGCATACCTTTTATCCCCAGCAGTGGCACAAAAAATGTAGTGGGTCTCAACGGTGACTCACATGTCGTGGGGTAGTTGAAGATATGCCGATGGAGTCTCCACTCCTAGCTACTCCTTGTAGGAGCAATGCATAGCATGAATCATCTGCAAGTGTCACTCAAGCGGCCTTTGGAAAGTTGCAATGTAATTTCATGCGAGAAAGAGGGAAGGGGAAGAGGGGAGGGGAGAGGGAGAAGGAGGGAGAAGGGAGGAGGAGGAAGGGAAGAAGGAGAAGGGAGTGAAGGGGGATAGAGTGACAACCACAAAGGCACTACAATGGAAACAAGAGAACACCCAAAACACTCTCTTGGAAGAGAAGAGGGAGCTTTTATTTAAACTTGTGTAAACAATAATGAAGTCCAAAGTCAACCATTTGGCCTTTTATACAAGTCACCTTTTGAAGGGAGGGCCAACCCTTTTCCTTTTTAGCACTCTCCCTCACTTTACAGCCATGGGCTCTTGGGTTCATAGGGTGCCAAGGCATATTGCTATTCTTGTCGACTCTCCCTACTAGCGGAAATAGTGCTTGTGTTAACCATATTAAAGCGCTTGGGACAAACCTGGAATTAGGAGGTGGTCCTAACCAGTTCCCAAATAGCACTTGTGTTAGCCTCACCACTTCTAGGCTCGGGTTATTTGGGGCTCAAACTCCTGGAGTGCCCTTACACCTTCACCTATTTGTGGTTTGAACCTCGTAGACTAGGCTCAAAACCTAGAGTGATGAGGCTCGGCTTCCGCGAGACACCCCATGGCAACCTTGAATGTTGTCGGGAAGCATTTTTTTGGAATATTTGGGGGACAAACTCCCTGAGTTTGAGCTGTACTCCTTTAGTGGCTATTTTTGTTGGCGTCACTATTTCCTATGGATGTGGAGTTGAAAAGTGCAAGGTGCATGCACTCTTCATGGCCCATAAGTGTGCATCTCCTTGTTCCTGGTATGCACCTCCTTGTTTTGGGCGGGGGCAGCTGGAACATATAGCCTGTGCCTGGGATCCTTGAATCCTTGGACTTTGGAGATCAAACTCCCTGAGTTTGAGCTTTACTCCTTCCGTGTGCACCTTGATTGTAATCATTAACCTTGGTGTATTTGGGTATCAAACTCCCTTGAGACTACTCGTCACAAAGCTGATTTAGTAGATGGGTAGCTAGTTCCTCCATGTTCATTCCTTTGGATCCTATGCTCACTTCCTTAGCTTCCCCCCAAAGTGGATTCATTAGTGGGTTCTAACACATCTGAAGAGGTTGTGCAGGATTTGTCCCTTGGGATCTTCTCCATCATGTTGTCACTCAGGAAAATTGTCATCTTACTATATAAATTGAATGACATGGAATCCATTGCAAATAGATGGTCATATAATTTTGGATCCCAAATATCTAATAGAGAATGTGGAAATCGTTTCAAAGCATTACTCATTATCTCATGTGATTCACATTATAAGTTCAAATGTTTAATCTTGTCTAAGTAGTCTCTAGGAGACTCCATTTCATTTTGCTTGACCTCGTATAGTTGGTTGATAGGACTCCATTTTGGTTCCTTGGGGTGAACCCTACTATGAATGCCTTGCACAAGGTGTCCCAATTGATCTTCTCCTCGACGTTCAAGGATCTGAACAATTGACCCACCTTGCCATCAAGACTCAAGCCAAAATCATTGACCTTATCTTAATCCCTAATATCTCCAAATGTCTCATAAATTTGTTCAAATCACTCAACATAGGAGATTGGGTCTCCATCCCTTAAGAACTTGGTGATTAATTTAGAGATTGTGATGAGTTTGCTTCTAGAAGGGTTTTGATACCTCCCCCTAAATGTTGGAGGCATGGGCCCCCTTGCTAGTGCTTGCACTAGGATCCTCAATGGCTGATCAAATAAGTATAGTGTGCGAAGAAGGATATGATGACCCTGCTCTGTACATTGGTCATCCTCTTGGAGGGTTGATGGTTGTACATTTGTAGGATTTGAGTACCCTAATGGAGAACACTCTTCAAACATGCCCACAAATTATGTGTGGAATGCAATGTATGCCAAATAATACATAGACTCCTTCCTCAGCATCACATGCCTCTATAATCTGACTTACCATGGGAAACCTTTCAATATTGGGGCTTGGACTTTATGGAACCTTCCAAATAACTTGCCCAATACACATTGAGCAAGTGCATCATTGTAGCCTTAGACTATGCAACTAAGTGGTCAGAGGCCAAGGACATAAGAGATAACTTGGCTCAAAGCATGGTCAAGTTCTTTTATGAAAATATCATTTGATTGTATGGGTGCTCGACATTGAGTTTCCTAGTGACCAAGGTGCCAGCACTCTAGCTATCCATCTGTACTGCCTACTCCATCAAGAAAAAATTAAGTTTAGGGATATGTAGAACCATAGTCTTGCAAAGGGTCCAGACATTTCTTAGACAATATTACATCCAAATGAGACCCTTCAAAAATAATTGAGACAAAAAATTTAAAAGAAAGAAGGTAACAAATCCTCTTTTCTATGTACATAGAACAAATGAAAAGTATAACATCAACATTGCAAAACAACTAATAAATTGAAACACATTGCACATATTTGTATTGTGTCTATGCACAACACATGGAAGAGAAAGATTAGGACTCATGAAACAAGAACTAGGTTTGCACCTAGTATATATGCTTCCTGGGGCACCAACTCAATGTGTTATGCCACTACCCTCATCAAAAATCCATGGTATGGGGGGGCAAGGTCCATATAGAATATAGGTGAACTTCAACTTATCACTAGGCTAAATTTGGGTGTGTATATAGACTAATGGAACTCCTATATCACTATACAGAAGCTTTCCCTTTTTCCAAAACCAATGAATAGGAAGATACTTAAGCACATGTTTACAAATGAAAACTATCCTGCTCCATCATCACGTGGTGGCATTAGTCAGTGTTTGAAGAAAGTGTATATGTAGTCACTGTTTATATCTCAAGCAAAAGCCTACATTCGCACACATGGTTTGTATCCTAAAAAGAATACAATGAGCCTAAGACATCCAGCTGGTCCACCAACTCTGCAACTCTTGACTTTAAAAAAGACAAGGAAATAATACTAAACATTGAGCTTCATGAAGAACATGCCGATTGGGAGGAATCTATAACCAAAAGCATAGTCTCTTTACGCACTCATAGTCGCACAAAATAACATTCATATATCTTTAAAAAATGGAACAAAATGTTAAGGAACACCCACTGATGGAAGTTGTCCATATCAAGTAGGTCAACCAATAGTTGTGCAGATGCATGAGAGCCCCATCGTAAGGGATATATTATAGCAAAAAAAGTCAATAAACATAATGCTTTTTGTTTAAAAATATATAATACTCAAATGTGGCTTCAAAGCAATCATATATTTGGTAATCCTGCAGTGGAGTCAGTGACGAATGTGAAGCTCTTGGCCATCATATTTAGTTGCATGCAAGAGCATGTCCATGGGTTTTAAAAGAACTCTTCATCAACACATGAGCTATATTGAAACTAATCTACAAAGATTAAGCAAACAACGAAACAATATGCTTTTACTTTTTAATGAACAATGGTACAATGTAGAAAGGCAGCAACCATACATACTTGCTATTGTTGCTGCACTTATAGGAATTACTTATATACAACATTTGTAGTATATGTTACCCTTGAATCCTCGACACTGGCCTCGTCGGCATTGTCTTGAAAAAATACTTTGATAGGATTTGATGATTGTACACGTGAGCAAGCCACATATAATTATCCGTGTGACTAAACACCGGTGTTGCCAAGGATAAGCCAAGAATGAACATTGTTTGACCTTGGGCCTTGTTAATTGTCATGCAAATGCTAATCAAATGGGGAATTGCCTCCGTCTCATATCAAACAGTAGTTGCAAATTGCTTGGAATGAAGGTTATCCTCGAAATGAACATCAATGCCACCGATAGTAGTACCAGTGATGATCTTGGCCTCCAACACCTTTGTGTGGAACTCTGCATATCAATCAAGTGCCGTCGCATAGTCCCTTCTACGGATCTAGGTTGCGCAGCAAAATGATTCCTCTTCAGAACCAATTAGTGAGGTGTATAACCACCGCCAAAGTTGAGGCTATTGAGGTACTCTGTTGCATACAAAAATGAATCTCCATCTGTATTATTCACTGAATCTACACTTAAATACTCCTTTCTATACCCTAGCATTGTATTTAGTATTGCATTATTAATTGCATCAACTTCAAGGTTTTTGAGGTGTAAGAATCGCATGCTCTCCAAAGTATGATACAAAGTCCACAACTTTTGTAAGCCCAGTAGATACCCACTCAATCAGGACCACCATGAAGTTGGCCTGCAAAAGCATTTTCGTCAAAATTACAACAACACTTTCTTTTGTACCCGTGCCTATCCCATTTCTCTCCCATTTCCAATGTCTAGAACCCACTGCATGAACTCACGTTCTGATGTGCCATCACCACGTTGAAGAACCCACATGTTTTGTGTGACCTTCAAGGCCTTTGTGTGTCTCCAGATTTTGGACTGACATAAAGCAGCATTTACGATGTCCTCTCATCTAGCCTTTGGAACCACTGGCAAAATCTCTTGAAAATCCCCTCCTAGTAGCACTAGTTTTCCACCAAATAGTTGATCACTCGACATGATGTCTTGTAAAGTCCCATCTAGTGCTTCAAAGGCATGTCAATGAGTCATGCGAGACTCATCCCATATTATTAGCTTTGCCAGCCTCAAAACATTAGCAAGGGTACTGTTCACACTAATATTGCAAGTGCTAGAGGCATGTAGATTCAATGGTATCTTGAAGCATGAGTGTGTTGTATGTCCATTGGAGAGCAACAATGTCGCAATACCGGAAGGTGCACATGCCAATATAGTGTCCCTCCCCACATAACCGAGAAAGCAAACAATTATAAAGAAAGGTCTTTTCAGACCCTCCCAAACCGTCCAAAAAGAACATGTTCACCCATGTTTGCATGAACAGCTCTACTAAAATTTGATCATAAGCAACCAGTTGACATGGATTCAGACTTGCTTCCATCCTACGGGCAATTTCTACCTACTATTGAACATCAAACATCCTCTCCTCTTGCAATAATACATTTGCAATGAAATCAATGGATCTATCCATGGCAGGTAAATCACCAAAATTTGACAATGTTTGCCCATGTTGCCGAAGAATATGATTTAAATGTGCAAGGGACTACCCTATACATTGTGCAATGATGAACTGGATTCTCCACACTTACTTCTAATCTCCTTCTAATGCATGAAAAAAATCATCTGAAAGCACCGAACAAAGATTTTCCCATAAAAGCTGAGGAGACATTGGCTCACAAAGACCAAAATTGTCACAAAGAGCTGTCTCAATTGTTCTGAACAAGTGTAGCCTCTTGCATGCACATGAACCACTCTTCATAACTTTCCAATAAGCCTCTAGCAATGCATGCTACCTTGAAAGAGGGATAAAGTTTCCCACCGAACGTGCATAGGTCACCAAAAGTCTTACAACCCCTGCAAATGTTAAGTAGCATGTGCATGAAGTATTGCTTGCCTAGCAGATGGTGAAACATTGTACATGCGACCAATGGTATTTCCCAACTTTCTTCGAGTCCATGTCTTCCTATTTTTGTTCCAAACCCATGCACTTGCAAAGTCTTCATAAAGCAGGCTATTTACATTAGGATGAAATGCATTGCATTTGAACCACTCTGTAAGACTAGTTTGTCTATTTTGCTCCCTTTGCACAACATCTTGTAAATTATCATCATCTAGATATATCACACTATTCATCATTGGGAGATGAACTTGCAACCAATGGACATCAAGCTTTTCATCGTGCATAGAGTATTCATAAATCCTCTAACACGCTTTCGAAGACAAAATGTAACGTGCATTCAAGTATTGTGTGATCTCATTAGTAATACCATCATGCAGATTGTAAAGCTCTCCTTCCCCTCCTACATGATTTACAATCTGCATCCCTACCATTGCTCTATCATGACCCTTGTACACATACTTATATGGATACTTAACTGCAGTGATTGTGGAACAAACCCCAACATTTATATGTGCCTTGTATTTCATGGAAAGAAAAGGATTAAATGGCACAATCCAGCAGCTGTCCACCACACCATGTTTCACCCGTATCTTTCTACCATCATTTTGACGCATGTTGAAGAGCAGCTCCTTGGAATTGTTTGCTGCCCATACTTTGCTTCCAACAATTACAGCAATTCCTTGAAATACACGTCGACCCATCTTCACGTAAAGCTAAGCTAACACTTGTCAAGAATCTTTTTGGCTTGCCATAGGCTCTCATAAAAGAATAAACAAGATAACCATCATTTCCCACCATGTTACATTGAGAGAAGGCACGTGGGTAACAATGACAACATTTACCATCAATCATGCAAACGGCAAAGGGATTCAATGTCCCACATGGCCCATAAACATTACACTGACTAATGACATCATGCAACTACGGAAACAATGCTACATCAGGTAGCTCTGTGCACACCAATCTGTCATAGTGTGCAGTTTCTACTGGTTTGAAGGCAGTTTTTAGAATTAGTAATATGTGCGAGTGTGGCAAGCCTCTCTTCTGAAACTCAATCATAGAAACATACCCAACTACCTTACCAAATAGGTTATCCTTCGTTAATTATTTCATCATATCCTTGTACTTTTCATCAAACACACGGGCGGTCAAATCTGGGTGGTCTTGTGGACTTCGACTAGGCAGTAATGCTGCAGATGTTTCAAGCCATTTTGGATTTCAAGTGAATGTAATGAACAAATCTGGTTTACCCCTTTTTCATACAATTGCCATAGCATCCTGATACAACTAACACATACATCGGGGTCCCTCCATAAAAGAGGATGGCAACACAACCGTACGCCCCACAGCATTGCCAAGTAAGATGGTCACCCCATCAACTGCATTTACCATGTCCATCAATCCTTGGTAAAATTCTACATGTAAAGATGCTTGATTATTATGTATCCATAGCAAATCTGGATTCCTCCATACTACTGTATGCATCAACCATGTATTGTTGTAGTAATCTCCCCCCATGGAGAAGGCATGCATTTGTATCAGACCTCGCTTGCAAATGATATGCATTGTATTGACTCTATGTAACGTACTTTTGCCTTTGTACCCCGCGATGACCAAGATCATTAGCATATGGGATACACCCCTAGAGAAAACAAAGGAACATACATGAGGGCATGTATGATCGATGCAAGTTAGATATTCTTCTAGTACACCCATTGCGGCTTAAAAATTTGGATTACCAACATCAAGATCATTCCCTTGTCCTAGCATGATAGCGGCATCCTTGCTATCCGTGGGAACCAAATATTGTTTAGAGGTTGCACAACTCTCACAAATACCTTTCTTAAGTCTACATGTGGATTTCTTCTTAGCATCTCCCCCATAGCTACCAATGCATTAGCATAAGGATTGCATGCATGTATCATCCTCAAGAAGGATTCCAAAATCATTGGATCAAAACTAGGCATCCCATTCGAGGGGTTTTTAGCTCATGCTTTGTGTCATATACATATAACTATGAAAAATGTGGAATCTCCTGCCTAGTATCATCAGGAAGAAAACTGCCCACATGATGATACACACTACCATGGACCTACAAGTCTTGTATACCTCTATCCCTAGAATCAATTTGACACCTAAAGAGGCAAAAGTGATCACACTATTGTATGCTCTTAAGTTCCTCTTAAATGATTGGCTTGTAGCATCATTCCCATGCAATAAAACTTTCAAAATCTCAGGTGGTTTTTGTAAAGGCAACAATGACACACGCCCAACATCACAACAATGTTTTCCCACTACTTGTTGCATATCTGTTCTTGTTTCTTGCTTCCATAACTGAGCATGACAACAATGACACATGCCCAACATCACAACAATGTTTTCCCACTACCTGTTGCATATATGTTCTTGTTTTTTGCTTCCATATCTGTTCTTATTTCTTGATTCCATACATAAGTGGTTCATAGGTCCAAGTGAGTGAACAGTAGGAGCACAAAATACCGATGGAAAGATATATGGGTTCCCTATATCATCTCGTACGAGAAATCCTTGTAGAATAGAGAGGCACCCCCTTGCACCATGGGAAACTATAGCAATGTTGGCGAAAGTGTACTATCTTGCTTTTGAACTTCTTTGAGTCCTAGTTGCATCCAATTGCATCCTTCCACTTGAAATTTGAATCCCATTAGCTTTTCACATGGTTCCTTGTCTTGCAAAATCATGGTGTGCCCTATGTGCTAAGTGCAATATTCTTGCCCTCTCACAATGTACCAAATTTGAAGCACGTCCCACCATCTCTTGTAATGGACACAACTATATACCTCTCATTCTTCCTCTCTCTCTCTCTCTCTCTCTCTCTCTCTCTCTCTCTCTCTCTCTCTCTCTACACACACACACACACACACACACACACACACACACACACACACACACATACATACATACATACATACGTATACAAATACTTATGCAAATACTTATACAAATACAAATACTTATACTTATACAAATACAAATACAAATACATATACAAATACATATACATATACATATACATACACATACACATACACATACACATATACGTATACATATATGCATATACATATACATATACTATATATATATATATATATATATATAGTTCTATCTATCTATCTATCTATCTATTTATCTATGTATATGTTTGCATGTGCGTGCATGCTCTGTTTTACACAATGACCACATACACATGCTTTTGTGTGTGTGTGTGCATGCGTGTGTATGTATGTATGTATACATACATATATACATACATACATACATTCACACATGCATGCACGTGTACAGGACGTGTGCATGCATGCACGTGCACACACACACACACACACACACACACACACATGGTATCTCGATATTTGTCTCTGTCCGCATTTATAGATGTGAGCCCCTCAACCTATCAGTCACTCATCCATCGTGTTTGTTTGAGTTGCACATGCATACATCTTTGTATAGCACCATGCTCTAACTAGTAAGTCGGGGAAGTTGAAAATATTATTCCTATTTTTGAGAAGAGGATATAAAACTTTGCAGTATGACGTACAAAAGGTGTACCCCATAAAGTAATTTAAAGAAAAATAATCATGAAAATAGTACAAAAATAAATTAGGTCCATCCAAAGGATCAATGCATAATTTGTATAAGAGCAATTCAACTGGGAGGGGTCACAACGTGGTCAAGCTTGCAACACCAAATTTATGCCAAGACCTTCCAGGGTTGCTTTAGCCGGGCTTACCTCTTCACCAACATGTCCATTTCTTCACAGTTTGCTAACTGCTAGCTTTGCTCTCTCTTGTCCTTGGTTCTGGCCTTGTTTCTCATTTTCTTCTCACTAGATCGTTCTCATGATGGCCAATTCTTTAATTCCTTTAATGAAGTGCACTGAATTCATTGGCATGTTTCTCTTCTTGAGCTAGATCAACTAGTATTGTAACTTGGAACTCGGGTCCTGCCAGAAGCCAAACAATTTGTTATGTATGGAAGGTGAGAATTCTCAGCTCAGCTCAGTCTCAAGGTTGGGAGCTTACATTGCCTGAGGATTTACTTTAATTTCAAGAAATAAAATTTGAGCTTTTATTTATAAAGCTCATGAAATTTTCAAGCTGGATCAGATTTTGGTGGTGGTGGCGAGGTGGTGGCTATGTTGGTCACATTGAAAAGAAGCACATTGGTCATGCTAAGGAATATGTAGGGATGGCTATTGCATCAAAGATGAAAATCAAGGTGGTTGAGCTAAAAGGCAAGACGAAGATTTACTTTAAGAAGAAAAATTATCAAAGTATGCCTGAAACAATCATTGTTGTGGGTGTCGTATCCCCCAAATGTAGAGGCTAAGATCTCTCTCTCTCTCTCTCTCTCTCTCTCTCTCTCTCTCCCCCATTTTCTCTCATGCAAGTATTAAAGTCAATCACTCTAATTTTATTCTCCACAAAGTGACTTGATTCTATACATGTTAACCTAGGGGCACATGAAGGTGGCTATGTGCATGATGTTGTTTATCTCTTGAAGGCTAAATTTATAATATACATACACATCTTGCAGTTTGTGTGATCCCTACCATTACCTAGAAAAACTTATGAATCTCTCTCTCTCTCTCTCTCTCTCTCCCCCCCCCCCTAAGTATCATCTATAAAAAGGGTTTATGTTCAAGATACTCAAGGTGAATAGATACATTGTGCTAGGTGGTAATTTTTTGCAACATTACATTTAAGAAAATAGTAAAACATTATTGAAAAATAATAAACAACTTTAGAAAAACCTCTATGTCTAAGGTGAATCTATAATATTCTTATAACCAAAACATTTAAAAAAGAACCTTTTGCAAAAAAAAAACAAAGAAAGAAACAACATCAACCTAAAGGAGGCTGAGGGGGAGTTTCTCGTAAGGCGAAGAGCTGGTGAGCTTGAGAGTTCCTGCAGGAAAAATGTCAAAGCAAAAGTAAAAAAATTAAGGTTTGCGCCTCCATATATCTTCCCTCTCCAAAATAAACTTGAATATCATCTGGCACATGATGTACAGACGCAAATGGACATTACTTCACCACTCCAAAAACCCATGTGATAATGAAATAACAATAAACATAATGCAAGTGTAGAAAACACATGGTCACATCTTTTGCTTCTAACCGTATGATAGAACATCTGGCTTTTTAAAAAGAAATTCAAAGAAGGATGGTTATACCATATAATGATGCTCATGTTCTAGAAGAAGGAGCAAGCGCTTGGATCATATGTGGCATGCTTTTGGTTTTTGTCTTTAGCAAACTTTGACTTAGGTGGTGGTGACATAAACACTCTAAGAAAAAGAAGCATAAGCAAAAATAATATGGCACTATGCATATGAAAAATAAAATCCATTTGTGAAGAAGACTTGTAAGTTGTTGATGAGAACATCTAGACAATTCACTTTCAAATGCTCTAGATTATTCAAGACTCCTACGGGAGAGACCTTCACTATTGGGAGGCTATGCAAGAGAACCTACAAAATGGAGCATTCATCTTCATGTACGCTCATTCTCATTTTCAATTTTGTAACTCGAGGGCACCTAAACATCAGTAGGTCTTGGAGGCTCAAATCTGCCTAGTGTAAGAATTGAATAGAAATATCCCTATGTGAGTTGCAGGCAAGGCACAATATGATCTTGATCACCCAACAAAACAAATGAATACTCACCCGTTGCCATCAGTATTTCCGTTGGATCTTAAACATAGCAAGTTGGTATTGGAGTGTGTCAAAAATGCGGTCCTAATTCGATCGACTTTCGAATCTCCATGTTAATCAAAGCAAAAAAGGAAGCTTCTCTTAGAGTCGTTCAAGCTCGAACTGCCTTCGTCGATATGGCCAGTGGTTGGAAACTTGGATGAAAGTCTCCTACACACCATGATATGATAGTATCTCAGCTTTCCTACATTGCAAGGTTGTATTGCATACTTTCAATCGTGGCTCAACGCCTCTATGTCAGCTTTATAACACAAAACCTAGAGAGGTGCTTGCCATCGCTGGTGCAGCCAAATCTATGATGCTGGAGGTGTTGGAAGGATGTAGCTCATTGGCAAATGTTCATGGAGCTATCATCCAAGCTCGCATCTCAAGAGAGAGCAGCTCATTGTCACTGGTGCTGCTTCTATGTTTGTGAGCTTGTAATTGCCTTGGTTCTTGATGCTGTCTTGCTAAAAGGAGAAGAAGAATCCTAGCCGTTCAATCACGTCCATGCGGATTGGCATCTCGTTGCCAAAAGATTTTGCAGAGCTTCCATCCAGGCCTGCACTTTTAGGGAGAAGAGCTACTCGTATTAATAACTTGTTGGCAGTCAGATCTCCTATAGAGATCCAGGTTCTAATGAGCAGTCCGATCATCAAAAGAAGGAACCTGGGGACCCGAAATCGAAGCTCACAGCAATGTTGTTCTGCAATATAGTAGTGTGGGATTGTTTTCCAGTGAGTGTAGATTCTCAAGGTAAAAGATGGCTTGTCTTGTAGCTCGCTAGTAGCAGGCCTTAGATGTTGCTTGTAATGGGGGTCTGGATGGGCGGTGCAAAAAATGAATACTTACTTGGAAGTTCTACGCAAGGTCTTCCATCCAACAGGCTAACGATGCAAAAAGGTGGCAAAGGGGTGAGACTTCAAGGAGCCAGCGGCAAGGAGCCAAGGTGGTGATATGCTTCAAGTCATGGTAGAAGAGAAAATCCAACCCCTCCTTCATCGTGTTTCTCAAAGATTCCAACACTCGTACGAAGAGCATGTGAGCTTCGACCGTTCTTCGAGGAATGATTTCCAAACTGAAGCATATTTTGATCATACTCACATATAGAAAACATAGTCAAAAGCACGTTGCAGCTTATATTCTCCTATGGAGAGGTGTAGTAGCAGCGTCGATATGGCCAGTGGTTGGAAACTTGGATGAAAGTCTCCTATACACCATGATAGTGATAGTATCTCAGCTTCCCTGCATTTCAACGTTGTATTGCATACAACGCAACATTATCGATTGACATATGAAGGATGGTAAGAAGAGCTTAGAACGATTTGGGACGGAGAAATCGATAGTTCAAAATGAAATTGATTGGCGGACTGGAATCGAACGGTGAGAAAATTTAATTTTGTGAGATCGAAGATAGTTTGTGTTCAAGAGAACCACATATGTAACCGTTACCTGCACAAAATGTAAATGCTAGCAACTGCAAGCTGAGGAGGAAGGTCATCAAAGATGGCATGGTGAAACTGTCAAAGGTGCCTTGCACCTCGATATCTCAAACTGACCGAGCTCTCAAACTATTTGTACACATGAGAGCTATGAACGAATTAATGGTAGCAGCTAGCAATTGATACAGACATCATATAGTTCACTAAATATTGTAAGCTCCCAATCCAGGCCCGGTGCAGAACCGACTTCAACCGAGAAAGATAGAAGGATCTTTCGACGTTCCGACTCTGATTTTCTGCATATTCTTGAACGATATCTACCATCCATCGGCGGTGGTTATTTAGGGATAAAAACTAATGGCTTGCTGAGAACGAAACAGTGTTTGATACTTGCATGTGTCTGCGTTCATGCATTCAATGGGACTTCCCATCATCACTCTGAAAAGATGAGATAGCTAGCAAAGGCACTGGGAACTTGAACGCAATTGGAGTGCAACTCCATGGATGCAAATATTAATGCACTTGACAAAAGCGTTGGGCAGATTAATGCAATCGTTCGCTGCATTTGCCGATTTCATCGCTTCTACCTTGCCTAGAAATTTTAAGCCAAGAACGTTAATGATGAAAACTGCACACACTTGGCAAATAACACGTGTCAGGTGCACCTGTAGGAATCGGAACGAACTTCTCTTCTCTCTCCGTAGGCTCTCTTGCTCCTGCTGCTAGCTCCGCTCCTCGCTCCTGACTCTTCTCTCTCCGTAGGCTCTCTCAATTGCTGTCGCTTGCTCGCTACTCACTCCTTGCGCATGAGTCGGTGGAAACCGATTTCTCAAGAGTTGCTCGCTGGAGAGATCGCTCGGCGGAAGAACAAACTTAGCACGAATTCCAAATTCCTCCCAAGAATTTTGTTTTTTTTGTTTGAAAGAGGCAAGGAGAGGGTATGCCATATGGAGGGGCTAAGAGTTGAGAGCCAAGTTCCTCTCCTAGTTCCATGTGGTGAACTCAATTGGAGTGCAACTCTATGGATGCAAATATTAATGGACTTGGCAAAAGCGAGACGAAAGCTTTGGACCTATTTACACAATCGTTTGCTACATTTGCCGATTTCATCGCTTCTACTTTGCCTAGAAATTTTAAGCCAAGAATGCTCCTCGCTCCTCACTCTTCTCTCTCTCTAGGCTCTCTCACTCGCTCTAGCTTGCTCACTCCTCACTCCTCTCTCCTTGCTCTGAACGTAGGTTGAGTCCAGATTGATGAGTCAGTGGAAACCCATTTCTTCAGAGTTGCTCGCCAGAGAGATCGCTCGATAGAAGAACAAACTTAGCATGAATTCAAAATTCCTCCCAAGAAATTTATTTATTTTTGTTTGAAAGAGGCAAGGGGAGGGTATGCCACATAGAGAGGCTAAGAGTTGAGAGCCAAGTTCCTCTCCTAGTTCCACATGGTGAATGCAATTGGAGTGCAACTAGATGGATGCACATATTAATGGACTTGAAGAAAGCATTGGATGGATTAACACAATTGTTTGCTACATTTGACGATTTCATCACTTCTATTTTACCTAGAAATTTTAAGCCAAGAATGTTGATGGAAATTGCACGCACCTAGCAAATGACACTTATGTTCTCTCTCTGTAGGCTCTCTTGCTCCTGCTGCTAGCTCGCTCCTCACTCCTCACTCTTCTCTCTCCGTAGGCTCTCTCACTCATCATCGCTTACTCGCTCCTCACACCTTGCTCCTTGCTTTGAATGTAGGTTGAGTCCAGATCGATGAGTCAGTCGAAACCCATTTCTTTAGAGTTTCTCGTCGGAGAGATCGCTCGGTGGAAGAACAAACTTAGCATGAATTCGAAATTCCTCCCAAGAATTTTAATTTTTTCATTTGAAAGAGGCGAGGGGAGCGTATGCCACGTGAAGGGGCTAAGAGATGAGAGCCAAGTTCCTCTCCTAGTTCCACGTGGTGAAGGCAATTGGAGTGCAACCTGATGGATGCAAATATTAATGGACTTGATGAAAGCATTGGATGAATTAACGCAATCTTTCGCTACATTTGACGATTTCATCGCTTCTACTTTGCCTAGAAATTTTAAGCCAAGAACATTGATGAAAACTGCATGCACCTAACAAATGACACGTCTCTTCTCTCTCCGTAGGCTCTCTTACTCCTACTGCTAGCTCGCTCCTCACTCCTCACTCTTCTCTCTCCATAGGCTCTCACTTGTTGTCGCTTGCTCACTCCTCACTCCTTGCTCCTTGCTTTGAATGCAGGTCTAGTCCAGATCGATGAGTCAATGGAAACCCATTTCTTCAGAGTTACTCATTGCAGAGATCGCTTGGTGGAAGAACAAACTTAGCATGAATTCAAAATTCCTCCCAAGAATTTCATTTTTTTCGTTTGAAAGAGGCGAGGGGAGGGTATGCCACTTGGAGGGGCTAAGAATTGAGAGCCAAGTTCCTCTCCAAGTTCCACGTGGCACCTTCTCTATTATAGATATAGAGATTTCCTAGAAATTTTAAGCTAAGAACGTTGATGAAACTTGCACGCACCTAGAAAATTACACTTCTCTTCTCTCTTTGTAGGCTATTTCGCTCCTACTGCTAGCTCGCTCCTCACTCACTCTTCTCTTGTCATAGGCTCTCTCACTAGCTGTCGCTTGCTCGCTCCTCACTTCTTGCTCCTTGCTTTGAATGCATGTCGAGTCCAAATCGATGAGTTGGTGGAAACCCATTTCTTCAGAGTTTCTCATCGAAGAGATCACTCGGTGGAAGAGCAAACTTAGCATGAATTCAAAATTTCTCCCAAGAATTTTATTTTTTTTCGTTTGAAAGAGGCGAGGGGAGGGTATGTCAGGTGGAGGGGCTAAGAGTTGAGAGCCAAGTTTGTCTCCTAGTTCCAAGTAACACCTTATCTATTAGAGATATATTGCCCTTTAGACCAAAAAACTAACCATTTCCCCATAGTAATGACCTCCTAAGGAAGTAAGGTTGCCTGTTGGACCCAAAAACCAACCCTTTCCCCATAGTAGTGAAAACCCATTTTGAAACCACGTACATAGAGTCTTATTACACTACTCTTTGCCTAAAGGGATGTAGCTAAAAGAAGGACCATGATTCGTGATCAGTGGCATTTTCCTTTTTCGAGTGAAGAAGTGTTCTTTGGATTGGGGTGCTACTCATGAAAGTGAGCTCGCCTTCACAAAGCATGTGCCACAACCGACTTTGGCTCCTGATGCGCATCCCCATTGCTACATATAAACATCATCTTCACTGTCTCAAGATCATTATCATCCTCCCATTCTTGCATTAATCCAATCTCGGCCCTTCTCCGCTCATTCATCGCTCCCTCATTTTCCCCTTCCGATTGCCTACCAACTTATTGTGTTTGTCGCAGAGTGAATGGCCTCCCATCACCACACCACCGATCTAGTGTAAAAGATGCATGCAACCTAGAGAGAGGCGAAGGAGCACAAGCACCACCAACATTTGGCATACACTTGCACGGTAGCTGCAGGTGTATTTGCTCTGGTAAGAACGAAACACCGATTGGGTGCTGTTACTTGGTGGCCTTCGTATGTATTATGACTTGATTTTGGAGCGTTGTCATGACTCTTGCTCTTTGTTGTTCGATTTTGTGTAGCATGAGCGACATGAGGCAAAGAAGCATCCAAAGGAGCGTCATGCGCACAAGGTGCGAGAGCACATCGCTGGGGCGATTGCAATCAGAGCTGGTGCGATGGCAATTCATGAGAAGCACGAGAAGAAGGAAGCCAAAATGGAGGCCAAGCATTCTCGTTACCACCACCATTAGACAAAGAAATGCGACTTTCTTATCTTATAGATTGATTTTTCCTTCGAAGATCTTTACATTATCTCCGTCATTTTACTCTATGGTAGCTACCTTCAATAGGATTGTCTAAAATATTTTTCAAAGGCCCTCTATTTTTGAATGGAACCATCATGTGATCACATGAATGAAATTTCTCCTACATCTAGAATTTTCCAAACTTCTTAGAGAAGCCACAAATGCAGTCAACCTTAGGCCAAGATGTTTGCAGAGAATTACAATAAAATCCTATTAAAACTAGGTTCTTTTATTTAGACCTCTGAATATCACGGAGCTTTGAATAGAAAACTCTCTAAGCTTTGGGCCCTATTTCTCTAGACTTTTTATACATTAAATCAACAATCGAGGGGGATACTTAAAGTACTATGGATAGTTAGACTCACATAAATTTGACAAAAGTAAGGGGTTTCCTCATCCAATTCAAGCAAGTATCAAAATCTATAGAGACAAAATATTCATAATCTACACCTTTTTTTGTAGTTTGATCTTTTAGATTCGATATTGTTTTTGTTTATGATTAATGAAGAGAAGAAGGAGGGGATTAGAAGAGAAGCAAGGAAGCCATGGAAGGAGTAGTATGGAGGATAGAGCTAGTGGATAAGAGAAAAGAGGGAGAAAAGGGAGATCATATTCTAACATATATTGAATAGGAATGCATGTGGATAGGGAAAGTGGATGTTGGAGAAACCAGGGTGTGTTGAGTTAATGCACTCAGAGTGCCTTTTGTCACCAATTCTAGACCAAATTGTTGAATCACTCACATGGATGGTTCTAGTACCTTACTCACCATGGAGGCTTTGTCCTACAATCATCAATTGGTCACAATATGAGGTTAGGATCCATCTCTCACAATATGAGGTTAGGATGCATCTCTCAAAAACTATATATCTTCTCAATATGGGAAGGTACAGTACAACCTAGGGATTTAGTATATAAAAGCCCTATATAGCATGTGCCTTCAAGGGCCCAATATAAATACACTTAATTTACATAGATGCTTTCTCCATAAACTTTTATTATTTTTCTAAAATTCCTTCTGAAAGTATGATTCTATGAAAAATATGTAAAGTTTTTAACTCATAAACCCCCTTCTAAAGACTGTACATGCTATCTTACATACTTGGGGGTCCACCTTGTGTAAGCCATGTGTATAGCGTGGATTCAAAAGGCATTTTAAAAAACCCTCAATAACCCATTTTGCCCTATTTTATATAACCCTACTATGAATTTTTGGGTCGATAAATATGTCCCTTCTATAAATCTCTATAAATGTGAAATTTGAAAAGCCTATATTTTCCCCCTCCTCTTGTATATTTATGTGTAGTTGAAGCACGCGCTACCTATGAGATGCTACAAAATGCAAAAATTTATTTCATGTAATGGGCATGCACCATGTACACACACTAGTGCCCAATAGAACATATTCTCAACTTCGCATCTACCAATTCCCAAAACATCAGGTATTTGCTCCTCCCTTTTTATTTGAATGCTCCCAAACTTTTCAACAAGTACCAAAGTTTTGCATGAAATATCTTGAGCGGGACCATGGATAGAATCACATAAACATCTAAAAAGATGGCCCAAACTAATTGCTTGAATCTTATGTTGAATTTGTCAGAGTGTTTATATCCCATATAATGCATGTAGTAGCATTATGTTGCTTATGTGGCACTTTTATACTATTAGAAAATATTATTGTATATCAAGTTACTCATCAAAATGGCATCAGACTTGATAATACAAAGTGCACATATTGACTAAGGTTACTATCACTCAATCATCACTTTGTTTCATCTTCAAGTTTCTAGTTTCATATTTATGTAATTACATCACTTCTTTTATAGTTTTTTGATTTTCCTTAAGTTACCTATTTCATATTTTATGTAATTACATTACTTTTTTTCTAATTTTTCAGGGATCCTAACTTCTAAAACATACTTTAATGCACATGATATAAAAGGAAAAATTGTAGGCAAAAGGAATACTAAAACTTATTTGTTGAACTTAAATTTTAAATACTCATACATTTGAAGATATTTCAATCTAGAAATCTCCCTTTAGTCCATTTTTAATTTATTTCAATTAGAAATTTTTGGTATGATACTAGATGGTCTTTTTGACAATTACTACTTACAATTCATCCTTTGGATCCCTAGACTAGCAAGGTACATACTCGAATTGCTAGTAGTCTTGGTGGTAGTAATCTTAGAGATGCCAATAATGTGGAGAGGGTATGGTCTCTCTCTCTCTCTCTCTCTCTCTCTCTCTCTTTCATTTGTTCATATGTGTGTGAGTATGTGTAATTTTCTTGGTATTAGTTCTTTAAGATTTTCTTTAGGTTGAAAATACTTAATTATCTTTATATATTCTAAAAGATAAATTTCATATTTGATACAATATTTTGTAAAGACAGGACATTCACCACATGGATGAATTCTTTGAAGCACAAAATATGTTATATTTTTTCCCAATTCATGAAAGAAAAGGGAGGCCTACCAAAACTTCCCTATCATCCATGTAAAAACAACAAAATGGCATTCTTAGCAATCCAGCCTACTTTGAACTTAATGGAAAAAAGGCTTGGCAAGCCACCCTACTTTGGGCCCCATGAGAAAAAGGCCAGTCTTGGCAAGCCACCCTATTTTGGACGTATTGGGGAAAAGGGCAGTCTACCATGGCCACCTTATTTTGAACACATGGGAAAAAGGGTAGCCTCACATGGCCGCCCTATTTCAGAAAAGATGGAAAAAAGGGTGGCCATCCTAAGACCGCAGCTCTTTATGGAAAAAGGAAGGCCCTCGGAAGGCCTTATAAAACCACCCTTTATGGAGAAAGGGTAGCATTATAAAACCGTCCTTTATGGAAAAAAGTAGCCTGATAAAGCTACCCTATAGTAAAAGGAAGTTGCAAAAGTGCGGCCAACTTGGCTTCCCTATTTCTTTTCTTAAAGGGCAGTTTAAGGCTGCCCTTTCAGACCATTTTTCTTGTAGTGAAGGGAAGGGTGGAGAATAGTCACGAAGCGAGGGAAGGTAGGTAACGGAGTGTGAGAGATGAAGGGATGAAGGGAATGGAGGGAGGCAAGGAAAGAGAGGGGGGAATGGGCTCGAAGCTCGGATATGGGTGGGAGGGCCACAGATTGGTGGGAGGCCGGGAGGGTCGGAGACAGGTTGGAGGGCTAGATTCTAGAAAGAGACCAAAGAGATTGAAGTTAATCTCAAGTAAAGGGAGTTAATAAATCCAGGGTTAGGTGTAACTTAGTCTTATTATTCTTCATCTCAAGTTTAGCCCCCCCCCAAAAAAAAACTTAATAAGTCCATGGTTAAGTCTAGCCCAAATCTTTATTATTCTCAATCTCAAGTTATGCACCCAAAAAAAAAACTTAATAAATTGATGGTTAAGTCTAACTCAATAATCTCAATCTATGTCTTCTTTTATAAATGAATTACAAACTTAATGAATCCATGTTTAAGTCTAACTCAATGTTTAGTAATATTAGTTAATTGATCTAGTACGTTAAATTGATAGTAACTATTATTCTTAGTAAGTTTATGCATCATCACACTCTATCATAAAAATGATGTCATATCCATATGAAATTTTGCAAGTATATGCATCTTATCCAAAAGAGCGTCCTATGAGGTCTCATGACCATTTGACACATACATGTATGGTACAAGCATACAAGTGTGCATTTTTAAACACTCATGCACCATGCATGGTGGAGATTAAGGAGATGTCAATGTCCATACAAATGGTGTTCGATCCTTGTGAAACTTTGCAAATATGAGGGAGTTACTCATTGAAATATCTTTGTAAATGAATAAGTATAAGGAAATTAGGAATTAGTGCAGATAAATAATTACCATAATAGCTTGAAAGTTATCCATACATATTGCTACATTTGGATGGATTTTATATCTGTAAGATATCGTATGGTGGAGGATATTTGCATTAGAATTAGATGGTGGACGATATTTGCATTAGAATTAGTTCCCACATGAGGAGGAGATAGACCTATTTCCTTGGCATCCTCTTTAGCTCATCTTTGTGAGAATGTGTATTCCAGAGGTATTCCATTAGTTCAGAATTAAGTCATTGCAATTAGGTTAAATTCAAATTCTCTTGTATATAGGAGAAAATCTCCATGTAAATAACGCATAAGCCCAAGACTTCTCCAACATGTAGGCAATGGTTGAAGGTGATAGCTATATAGAAAGCCTGAATGCATGCCCCCATCTAGCCACAACTTTGCAAACATGCATTGGGACTTTGTAAGTTCTAGATGTCACCATTCTCGTCATCAAGCATTTGTTTTCCTTCTCAAATTCATCTGTATGAGTACATAGTGAATATAAAAAATATTGAAAGCATAAGGTGGACTTACTATAAGCTTGATAGGCATACATACATTTACATTTTACAAATGGTTAGCTTCCACCCTACGTTGCATACCCACACTAGTTCTGACACTTAGAGTTGAACTTGAATGTGCTGTGCATCTCCCCCTATCTTCCTCCAAGAAGCTCTATACATATCGTAATGATCGTAGGAGACTACTCGTGAGCTTGTCAAGAAGTGAGCGACAGCAATGACACAAGGCTTCATGTAATTGGCCCAAAAGAACTTGCCTCTTCTTTCACTATCAGTTCTCGTTTAATCTTGCAGCTTAGTAGCCTTAACAAGTTGAATACATTCAAAAGGCCTACCCTAGAAGGAGAGAGAGAGAGAAGAAGAAGAAGAAGAAGAGGAGAGAGAGAGAAAGGGGGAGAAAACAATACATGGAAATCCAAAAGAAAATAGCTCCAAAATCATTTTCGCAAGGCTTCCACGCAAAACGTGGCACGCCAACAAACGAATCATCCTACATCAACGAGCTAATCTTGAATCTATGCCATCGTAGCGTTCGTGGGCAACGTGGTCTCTACTGCCCTACTATGCTTGATGACATGGTCGACCGCCGCGTGTCACGGTATTGAGACTTGGCACGTTTCCATGTGCTTAGGCTCTCAAGAAGAAACCTGTGCCATTCCAAGTATGCCATTCTAAGTATGGAAGGAGCACCTGTGAAGAAGCCAATTCATGAGACATTCCATACTGGAGTCGGAAGAGCCTCCTGTGGCTATGGCTCTGAGAGCTGCATCCCTCAGCTTGCATGCATTCTCCCTCGCTCGCCTTCCCTTCTCGCCTTTCATCACCTCCTTCACCTTCTTCTCCACCTCCTCCCTCGCTATGCATCCCTTCTCATCCTCCTCCAACACCATCCCTATCCTCCATCCGTCCGCAACGCACCTCGCATTCAGCCCTTGATCCACGAACGTCGGCCACCCCAGCATCGGTACCCCCCTGCTCATACTCTCCAGCGTTGAATTCCAGCCGCAGTGCGTCAGGAAGCCCCCTGTCGCCGGGTGCGACAAAACTTCCAGCTGTGGCGCCCACTCCACCACCATCGCGCTTTGATCCTTCGTCAGACGCTGCAGGATGCTCTCCAGCTCAGAGCTTGCCGTAGATATCATATCCGGACGAATCACCCAAAGGAATGGCTGTCCGCTTGCTTCCAAACCCAGGGCTAATTCGCTCAGTTGTTCTGCTGATCGATCAGCAAGTGTTCCGAAAGAGACGTACAGGACCGAGGAGGGCGCCTGAGTGTCTAGCCACTGCAAGCAAGAGGCACCATTCTCTGGACGGCAGGAGGGCTCGCGATTTGTGGTCTGAGTGTTTAGTGAGAAGTTGAAGAAAGGAGACGATAATAAAGGACCCACTGTGAGGATCCCGCGGAGTTTCCGAAGAGATGCCATTGCAGATTCCTCCAGTTCATCGAAGGTGTTGAGCAGAACCCAAGCAGTTTCTCCCATTCGTTGGAAAGGGCGGATTCCATAACCGAAGAGGATATGATCAGAAGGATCAACTGTGAAGAGGAAGGACATCTCCGAGCGTTTATGGGGGGGAGCGCCGGGAATGGACGTGACGAGGGTGGAGTCGTCTACAGGAAGAGAGACATGCGCAGGAAAACTCAGATATCAGCTGCAACGATCTGTGGCTGGTTTAAAGAGTTTGGTGATTGAAAGAGCATGACTGTTGAGGTGATTGCGAAATGGGAATCAAAGGACATAATTTCTACCTGCAGGAGGTTTGTAACCGTTGGCGACCATGACATTGGATGCGAAGCTCGCTGCGGACTGAGGCCACAACGCAATTCTGGGGACGCCGTGGCCGTTGGCCAAGTCCTGCGTGTAGTTGAGCCGCATATCCGAGATGAGGCAAGTCACAGGAGGGTCGCCCTGCTGCAAAACTCTCGCAAACACTCGTCGCAGAGCCGCTTGCTTCTCCGGGGAGATCAAGTTTGAGATCATCTCCACCACGTTGACAGGTCGCTTGCTTCCACTATTCTCCTCCTCTGGGAGGTCATCGCCCAGGCTCACTAGCCGGATGTCGAGGCCCTCGCTCTGGAAGATGGGCACGAAGGCCTCATGCTGCTGCGCATGCTCTTTTGTAGGCGGCGGGATGTTTTGCGACTTGAGAATGCGGAGGTGATTGAGGTCGGTGTTGATGAAGGTGACGGCGCATCCACGAGCTGCAAGCTGTTTGCAGAGCTCCATGAGGGGGTTGATATGGCCTTGAGCGGGCAAAGGCACAGCCACGACGTGGGGATGGGCGAAACGTAGACGGTCGGTTGGTTTGGCTTGCTGCTCTGCAATCGCCATAGCCATGCCGTGTGTGTGTGTGTTTTCACTGAAAAAACTGTGTGTGTGTGTGAGTGAGAGAGATTTCACAAAAAATGGAGAGAGAGAGAGAGAGAGACATCACTTTTGAGACCACACATCACTTTGGTACTATGCAATCATTCATGCTCGCTTGAGAGAGAGAGAGATCATAGACCGTTGTCATTTGGCCACAAATAAAACTCCATGGTTAGTTCTACAAACTCCTAGCTAACTTCCTTCATTAGCTCCACTCACCGTCCATGTGATTAATCCTTTATTGATGAGGTTATACATTGCAACTCATTGCCACACCTTCATTTCCTTTTATTTGGGACGCCTAAATACTTCCTAATAAAAAGGTTATCATTGGGACCAAGCATTTTCCATGCTACTATGATACATCTTATAAATTTGAAAGTCTAAAGCTCATTAAAATGTGCGCCATAGTTTTCCATTCCACAAGAGGCCCTTCCATTAGAAACATTTATTGAGCATTTATTTGAATCTACTAATTCTAGACCATATTTTTTGTGATTTTCCCAAGGGTTTGATATGGCATATTAAATAAGATGATGATCATGGTAGCAAAGTTTGGTGAGTTATCCATTATGAGAGTCCCTTCATATAGTTCCAACCTTGTACAATTAATCAATTTAATAGGCTATATCAAATGCTTACGCAAATCACAAAAAAAAAAGTATAGCTTGACATGTGATTTGCCCAAGGGTTTGATAAGTATAGCTTGACATGTTTTGTGTGATTTAGGTTGTCACACTACCTGGTGGGGGATTTAAAGAGATATCTATGGTTTAGGAGATGGGGAATGCTTCACCATGTTGAAATGGAAAGGATAGCGAGAGAAGAAAAAGGCCCTTCACACCTCACTTTGGAAGAAGGGAAATAGTAGTTTTGACCTTGGTAGAGGGCTTGGGTGCATGGGATTTGTTTGGGAGAGCTTTTGGAGGAGTTTTGGGTGTTTTGGATAAGTTTCCCAAAAAGTCAATTTGTTGGAGGGAAAAAGTGATGTGATTGATCCCAAGAGAAGGGAGTAGTTGACCAAGGGAGGGGAAGTGGGGAACAAAAGGACAAGTGAGGCATGGGGGGTGGGGGACAATTATAGGGGCCTAGTAGCAGTGTGTGGGGATCAAGGAAGATCCCTCCACCAATGAGAGGCCTTTTTTGTTACCTACAATATTAAATGTTGAAGCCTCCTCATTGGTGGATTGCTAAATTTTTTATTAGAGCTCTCATTAGCTCCTTAAGAAAAGGGCCCTTTTTAATCCCAAATCTCCCCTAATGGGGTCCTCCAAAGTGAAGCTCATTGAAAGGTTTTCCTCTAGCCTTACCACCCCCTCTATTATATTATAATTGCCTTGAAAACCCCTTTTTGAGTCCAAAATTCTCCTAATGGAACCTTTTTCGCTAGGTAATGCTCCTCCTTCAAACCCTTCCCTAGTAACCACAAGGTGGCAAAAACACGATGACCTTGTTTTTAATGAAGGTAAGAGTAGGTGAGCTACCACCACTTCCTAAGCTAACTTGGGCACTTATGTAAAACCTAACTTATTAACATAACTAGCACTTCAAACGGTCAACTTGGCCAATTACTCACAAAACACTGTTAAGGCTAGTGTCCCACGATGGCTAGAATGACTTTGCAAGTGACACTAGTCATATAGCTATGGCATGTATGATTAAGCCTAATTTTACTGCCCAGTTTGCAAAAGGCATGGCAAAATGGGGCTTATTTAGAACAAACTTTGGGTTTGCTTCGAGTCTATTCGTCAGCCACCACTTCCATTTGCCTTAGCTAATCCTCAACCGTCGATTCCTCTCCCTATGCATCATGGTAACATGGTGGAATGGCTACCCCACTTCCGTCAAGCCCATGTAGCATGACACAAAATGTCCTTAGTTATCTTAAGCAATAGGCATAAGGAGCTCTAAGGCCCAAAAAACCAACCTAGAATTTAGAAGGACCAGACCAATTCTTGTAAGTGTAGCCTCCTCAAGGAGACAAGAAATGCCTTAGCAAATAAGTAATATTAATTTCTTGCAAAGGCAACATTAAAGCCCAACATACAACTTGATTGTTTTGCAGAATTGGTAGAAAAAAAATCCAAATGCTTCAATTCAAGGGAGGGTAAGTTAGTCGCATAAAACACAGATTCAAAATTGCCAATTTGCAATACTAAACTTCAATTTTCTAGTTCCTTTCCCCCAAAGTTGGGATAGACAAATAGATATATACAATCAATTAGCATTCAATGTCCTCTAGTGTTATGTTTGAGACCATTAAAACCGGTGGGAAGAGCACTCATTGACAATCCAAGGGACACTATCAGCTCCAGTACAAGGAGGCATTCAAACAATGCTTCAATTCAATAATGACCAACACTACGAAGAAGTACTTGTAGTAAATCAATGCATGTTGATGTCATCATCTGAATAAAAGACAATCTGTTGAAGACACGGGAGTTATTAACCGCAAACAACAAGCTCTGATAGGGTCTCATATAAAGTTGGTGATTGCGCACACATAATGAAGAAGCAACTCAAGCAAATTGTCCAAAAGTATATAAAGCAATCTCCTTGTAACTTTGGACCATTGTGAAAATGTTCATTGGGATAACCATGTAGTTATACCACCCTCTTGGACTATGTACCCCATTTTCCATCTGAAATGGCTCAAGTGGTATGTGGGGCTAGTCTTGGATATGATCAAACACGAGGAAGGACCAAATGTGTGGACCAATTTTAAAAATTCAGCAAAATTCAAGCACACACGTGTATATGAAGGTGTAGGGATAGGCAAGGAATGCTTGACTACTATCCAAATGTCCTCAAGAATTACCTGGAAGCCATGCCAATTGAGTTGCAACTTCAACAAAAGGGGAGGGGATGCCACATCCATCCACTCACATGCTTTTGATAGGCATATAGACAATAGGGAAGATCGGTCCATTTTAAGCCCACTGGATGGGAGAGAAAAGAAGATTGGGTCACTTGCTAGGCCATCCATGTAGCATTAAGTAGCTGTCAGCTTTGATAGAAAATTAGTGTGCAAACGAGGTGCAAACCTTTGTATAAATGTATGCTTGAGTTGGTGCTTAAAGAAGAAGGGGGGGGGGGGGGGGTGCTGCATTGAATGAGCCCTGTATGTTGGGGAGGACAACAGCTTGGGGAAAGATCAGGTCAGATCTAGCACAGTTGGAGGGTAGGTAACACGGTGATTTTTGAGAATACCATTCAGTCAAACTTCAATCTGTACCAAGAATAGACACCATATGAGGATGAGTTACTTGTAAGATCTCTAGGAGCTCTTTTCTTTTAACTTGTACACTTAACACCAAGTGCATTGTCCACATCAAAAATTGTGGACTGTAGCTTCGAAGAATACAAATTATGTAACATAGCATCATACGTTCATCCATTCATCTACTTATCCATTTCATCAGTTCAGCCATTTATCTGTTCATCATCCATTCCTTTGTTTCACTATTGTTAAAATAAAAAGACAAGGATGGCGACTGGCAAAATGGTATGAGCAACTGGACACCATATTTTAATCCAAAATCGTCTTAGTTAAGTTGACCACCATCACCAAAGTTAATAAAATGCTCTCTCAGTGTTCCCATCCTTCAACATGCAAAATAATTTATTTGGTACAGATAATCACACTAGAAATCTGAAACAAAAGCAATCCATAGACCTCTCACATGGACCCATTCTACCTTCCATTGATCAACATTTCAGCTTGGCTAGCTACAACAATATCAGCACTTAAAGCTTTTCAGATTTGATTATTGGGCTTTACCATCCAGTCTAAGTTCAATCTATATCAGCGATAGTCACATATATAAGGACGAGCTACTTCCAGATATTATGTTCCACTACTAAAGATAGGAGAATTTCTGACATCATAAAAACAGAATCCAAGCTTCATACAGTACACATCCATCCACTTATCTATTTCATCATCTCATGTGTTGTTCATTTGTTCAACTCTTCAATGTGTATAAGAATATGACAACGAGTCCTAAAGAATATTGCCAAAAATGTAGTTGACAACGATTATCATCCATAATCATAATCCTACAAAAGGAGCATGTAATTTCACCATTGATATCCAGGCACGGCAGACCAATTCTTCTCCTTAGTTCTGTCTCATCCATAGGTTTATAACCTCTCTCTATATAGTACTCGGGACTGACTTGAAACTTCAAACAATTTAAATCACTACATCCAAAGATAAGAGGATGTTATCATTTACAATCTCACTACACTTTACATAAAAGAATTACATGACACAGCAAACCTGTCCTTGTAGAGGTTGTTCGGAGTTGCTCTCTTTGAGTCTTGGATCAGTATCCTACTCTCCGAGCCACGGCCTTTGTCTTGTAACTCTTCCAAGCTGCCTTGTTGGTCCAGGCACGACAGACCAAGGCTTCTCCTTAGTTCTGTAAGTTCTGTCTCATCCATAGGCTTATAACCTCTCTCTATATAATACTCGGGGCTGACTTGAAACTTCAAACAATTAAAATCACTAGACCCAAAGATAAGAGGACGTTATCATCTACAATTTCACTACAATTTACATAAAAGACATTACAGTATGCCCACATGACACAGCAAACCTGTCCTTGTAGAGGTTGTTCGGAGTTGCTCTCTTTGAGTCTTGGATCAGTATCCTACTCTCCAAGCCACGGCCTTTGACTTGTAACTCTTCCAATATTGCTTTACATCGATAGAACTGCACCCAAGTACATTGTATGAAGCACAAATGATCATTTACAAAGTTACCATGGAAAGATTTCCATCCATTCTCAGTTAAAATCCTCATGAAAAGAGAGAAAATGGGACGAGGATGTGCTTTCTGTGAATGAATAGACACTGGCAACCTTGTTGAGGCATCATTATTTTGGTAAATTTGCAGAGAAACTCTTGTGTCAAACTGTTTACTTTCTAGTCCACTCAAAGATCAAGAGGCTCTCTCTTTCAGTCCTTTGAAGATCACCAAACACATCATTACCTTGTTTGGGCTTCATTAGTCGCATGTGCATCTGCTTCTAATCCGTCCGTTCTTCTTCTTGCATGTTCACTTACTATCTTGCCGAAACCGCAGTAGGTCTTTTCATAAGCATTCCTACATCTGACAGAATGATTTAATAAAAGCGATGAGTTAAAACAAAACCAGCCGTCAAATCCATTTCATCAAACTTACCCACACGGTATGAACGTCACCGCACATACTGGTGCGGGTCTTACTGCCGCCGTTTGCCAAAGACTGCTGAACCCTGAAGATCCCAAACAGTTGTGCATAGAAATGCCTCCCATCACTGTCTTTCCACACGATATCGATCAAGAATTGAGGAATTTATATAGTCTTGAGAAAATTGGAGGCAAATTGGAGATTTCACGGATCATAAAATTCAAGAACAGTGTAGCCGAAATGAGAAGACGATGCTCACTAGCGATGGCAGACCAAAAGACACAGGAAGACGAGACTATGCCTGCTATTGTACTAGTTGAGCCCGGGGGCCCTTAGATCGATCTATTAACTAATCCACACCTTTAGTTTATTGTTTTTCTCCTCTTTCACGACTCAACGATCCTTAACCTCCACGACTCCGTTTTCTGCGGAAAGAAACGATCTACAAAGTTGCGTTGGATAGGAGTGAGTTATTTCGATTAGATTCTAACTGCGAGCGCAGGTGCTTTGCCGTTGCGAGTCTTAACACAACATGCATCAGACATGCTTCGACAAAAGTCTGACGCCCAAGAGAACAAGTCTGAACGCTGCCGAAAGATTCCCTCGGAATATCTGACGCATGTGGTATTTACGTGCAGATGGCCTCTATTCAACGATTCGAGGTGCTTCCATCTCATGAAGCACTGCTGGGGATAGCTCAAACAAGCGCCCAAAAGGGTCACAAGATTGGCATGATGAACCTTCTGCAGGGATTATAGTTGTTTGGAGACATTTCGGGTCATGTTCTTGACGGCCACAACGTGCCCTTTTATCACTCCCGGGTACACGGAACCTCTGAAGGACTGAAATTCTGCGTCGCGCCTCCAGAGTATAATTCGTCAATTTCTCGGAGCTTGCAAAGCTTGAAATATCACAAAAAGAGGTTCTGTTGCGGTTTGTAACTCGTTGCAACATTGGGCGGTGATAGGATGGGAGCTAACAGTGCTGCTCTTCTTGACTACGCTCCCAAGAGCAAGACTACTGCTACTCCTAAGCCGACGTAGATGCCTGTTTGGGATCAGCTGCCGCAATCTCACGTGTTTAAAACTACTTAGACATCATTATATCATTATAATCTCACGTGTTTAAAAACTACGTGATGACTTAGACATCATTATATCATTATATATGTCAAAGCTGCTGATCGCGTCAATGACGTCCCTCATTCCATGAGAGTATGGTGAACGAATCACAGAACTTGGGTTTACAAAATTTGAAGGTTTTTCTCGAGAATTTACCGATTTTTTGACTAAAATATAACTAAATTGCCTAAGATTTTGCAGATTTTATAAAATTGAGAAAATATTTTTTACGAGTGAAAATGAAAATGTTGCAGGTTCATTGTATATTGTTTGCAGGTTTTCTGTGAACACTGAACCAATTGTATCCCACGATCACTCCCAGGTACGTAGCATCCGGGTGAGTGTTAATCGATATATTGGACAAGGATACCACCACTCATCTCTGCCAAGACTTTCCCTCCTCGAGCCTCTAGAAATGTCATTATGTAAACACACGTCACATGGTTAGAGCCGGTCCCACGTAGCTCCACCGTAGCAGAAATGCCAAAACATGCCATATATATTTTTCACTTGTAAGGTTCCCACGAATGGCTCCGAATATCATGTTGGCAATACACCGCCCCAGTCGAGACGGAGGATTTGACTCTCCACTCGGGCATTACGGGGCTGTGCTCGAGTCAGCCAATGGTGCTTCAAGGCTTCTCTTATTTTCGGGTTTGTTTTGCCAGACTTGCAGGTCCCTCTGAGTGTAAAACACTTTTAATAAATGTAGGCCTTGCGTGGGAACCATTGCCCAGCAATGCTTAGAAATGCTGAGCGTTGCGTGGGAACCTTCTCTTACGCACCGCCAAAGGGTTGCCCCAAAGGTGCCCAGCTTGTGGGCAACCAAAAAAAGTCTTGGACCCAGCAAGGGCTTTACACACCACCTAAGCAAGAATCTTTATAAAAAGGTAGCATTTAATGGGGCGTGATCCTCTTGAATTTGATTGGTTGGGAAATGGGTGCCCAAACTTGCACAGCCAAGGTTGCCTGCCCAAGAAATCTCTTATGATGGGCAGGAGGTGGTAGCTCACTCAGCTTTTGGAGTCCCCTAAATTTTTGATGTGTGTAAAAGGGTGGCGATCATCCACCCCAATGGAGCATTTTGATCGGCTCCCCCCATTAATGATGGGCGGGCACTATTTGCTGTGTAAAGGGCCTTAAAATAAGCATTAGGGAAAAAGGGAACTCATTTTGGGGCCCTGTAAGAAATTCACTATTTTTTTATTTATTTCTCTCCTAAAAGACTCAAAAATAGTAAAATACGGAAACGTGGCTCAGAACTGTCAGTAAGGACTACAGAACTGTCAATTCAAAAAGGAATACAATAATCTTTTGTCTGACTAACACGATTTTGCATTAAATATCTCCTTAGATTTTTTTTGTTTACCAAAGATTCCGCATCTCTTTTGCTGACGTGTGTAGGCCTTTCATAAAGAATCCATCACTGAACTTGGTGATTGCAAGTTTTCAAAATATTCACATGGATACCGCCACACTTCCACGATTCATGTTACAAAATGACTATGAGATTGAAAAACAAACTTCGCAACCTCAGAAGCACAAAAAATGGCCGATACTAGTGAGTCACTATCTCAGAAGAAGCGATTACATCATCTTCACATCGACTTAGAAGAACAATATGCTCCAGCACAAAAAAGACGAAAGGATACGGTGCTGAATGCTCAACAGCGGGAAAATATGAGAAGAGAAGGGCTTCAACATATTGACTTATGGTGCGATGGAAGCATATATCCAAAATGTCAAGTAAAAAACTCTACACCTCCATTTGTCAATCCCACCACATTACTGAGGTTTGCTAGCGATGGACAAAATGGACTTCTTGGCAAAATTGGAGCAGCAGTTGCAGAATGAAATTGAGGAGCATTCAAAGAGTAAAAAAGAGTTGACAAGAGCAAGAAAGAAGAGAACCGTGCTTGGAGACAGACTACGTAGCAGGAAGATTAAAAACATTGCAAATTTGAAGGCTGGGACTGGCAGATGCAAGCGACGAATTAAGGAAGCAAGGTTAGATTGAAATTTATCATTTTGTATACTCAAAAAGACTCTCAAATGATTCGTCGATTATCACAAAACAAGAATGGAGGTGCTGAATGATATAGGCTTATTGTGTTGTTACTACAGGAGATTATTGGAGCCTGTAAAAGAAAATATGGACCCGAACCTTCTTCCTGTTAAACAAATGAAAGGATTGCTTTCTTGCGGTGTAGCAAAAGGTTTGATTGAGGAAAAAAAATACAAAACAGTCAAATGCAATGCTGTAGAGGACTTTGTATCCAATAATCAAGTTGATGGCACTATAATCCAAGAGGCTCTTGATGTTAGTGGAGTTAGCAGGAAGGGATATAGTTCGATTTTCCATGCGATATCCTCAACTTTGAAAGATCAAAGGATTAAATGAGTTTTACTGCCAAATCCAGCAACCGTGCGGAGGATAAGAGGTCATTTGAATGAAAGTATAGATGAATTTATTGGGAAATATATCCATATTGAAGAAATATTTCATGGTGGTAAAGGAACCACTGTGTATGATCCTTGGAACAATATATTTGTAGATCTACAACAACTTCAAAGAAGAATGGTCGAGATTTATGGAATAACATTTGAGGAGTGCAAAGGCATTTTGAAATTTGTTATCAAACTGGATGAGTGTGAGGTTGTAAAGGAAAAGAAAATGGAAAGAGTTACTATTACATTGATGAATGGAGCAATTGATACATCATTGACTGAAGCGAGTTCGAAGTATTTTAGTGTGCAGTCAGAGAAACACATATGGTGGTTAGGCTCGTTCCAAGTATGATCATTTTTTGTTTTATACTTGATTTTGGTCATTGTTTTCAAATCTGTTATAGTAAGACTTTTGTTTTCTATAATCTGGCAGGTGAAGACAGAAGACCATGAAACACAAGTATGGATGCCCAGCAATTTGGTCTACCCAAGGCATGGAGAAGTCTCACTACATGGCACGTAATGCATTTTTCAGACACACACAACACTATGGAGGGAGTCAGAAGGCAAATAGTCTGAAGGAAGTCTTCCAATGGTTTTACCGAGGCATACTACAGAGGCTGCATGCTAAAAGAAAAGTTGCTAGCTCCAAAATCAAGCTTGCTTTTCTTCTAGCTCAAAAGCAAAGACGAAGACAAGCTCTAGACAATTCAATGGCAGTAGAGAGACATAGACAATGGAGGGAATCAAAGATATTTAGAAACCATAAATGGACAAGTAAACATGAATAGGACTCATTTGTAACTTATTGGTGTTATGTCCACATGTTTTCAAACTCAATCAATAGAATTTTTTTTTGTGGAACAAGTGACTCTTGGTGTTATGCATCAAAAGTATTTCTTTTGTGAAACATATGATCTAAACATAATACAATTTGTTCACAATTTCAATATATTGTTTGTTTAATATTTAATGACACCACTCTATCTAAATGTACAAATCATTTCATCTTCAACTTATTGTTCATTTATACAAGATCATACCAGATATCAAAGACTTTGTACAAATCAGTTCAACTTTAATATAATGTTTGTGCTATGTTTGATGACTAAATCCTATTTCTCCCAGGGCCTGCCGATCGGAACTCTCTTTTTTATCTTGATTGGAGTCTTTTTCTTCTTTATTGGCTTGATGTCGACTATCTGTTTATCAATGCTTGCCTCTGTTGCTTGTCTGGGAGGGGTATCCTTTTCTTCAGCAATCTCCACCTGTTCTTCTTCTTGGATTGTGTGGCCTAATGCAACCATGGGTGGCTCTCAAAACCTTATGAGCTTGTGTTTTCCATAGCCCTCCAGACATTTGGGCTCCTTAACACCACATGCTAATGCATAAGAAGTGTAAGACAAAAAGTAAGCAGCCCTAGAGGCCTGCTTATTCACATAATCTCCAAATATATCTATGGCAGACAACCTCTCTATCAAAATGATCTTTTCCTTTTGCCATGAAAGATCATGTCCACCTAAAGCCCTGGACAAACATTTTAAGAAGTAAACAATGGCTTCTCCATTGTTGCTCAACGGCCTATGGTGTAGCTCATTGTGAACTCCATGTTGAAAATACTGTGGTATATATGGAAATTACTCTGAGCCTTGCATTTGTGAAGAAACTCAAATAGGAGAAAATCTGGAGACTTGTCCTCTTCTGGTTCCTTTTGTTTTGTGATGGAAGAATCAGCATTCTGCTCCAGTCTCTTCTTTTTGCCTGTTCAAAAACTTATATACTTTGAATTCTATATGCTAACATATGCAATCAGTGAATGCATAGGATATCATCAGATAATTCCTTCATGAGCTCTCATGACTCACCTGGTGATTGCTGTGGTCTAATAATAGAAGCAGAAAAGTCCAGCTTCCTCTTGAAAGGTGGGGCCTGGGAGTCAACTGTTCCAAAGCAAAAACATTTCTCATCATCAAGGAAGAATTCCACAGGGCTAAAGATAGCAAAACAATGAGGTAGAAGTGAGAACCAAATCAGACACAAGAATTTGTAGCAAAACGCGATGGGGGACCATTTGGAAAATATAAAGCACTCTCCTCGCATTTTGTTGCAAATTCTCCAGTTCTGTTCATATGCATGTCAAATCAAACACTAGGTTCATCTCATTGATTCCTAGACAGTATGATCTCATATGCAAGAGAAATGCTGGAGCTGAGTGAAGCTTTTCATGAGGAATGTGTCAACAACAGGAATTTGCAGCAAAATGCGATATGGGCTATTTAGAGATGTATAAACCACTCTCCTTGCATTTTGTTGCAAATTTCTAGGTTCTATTCATATCCATCTCCAATCAAATTCCTGGGTGATTTACACATTCTTGGACAGTATCAATTGAAAATGTAACAAGAAGGGTGGAGCTGAGTGAAGACATTTGGACATAAAAAATCCAATGGATGGAAGAATTATATGTCAAAAAACATTGAAAACAATCTAGAATTTTGACCTTTTTTTTCCTTTTCCATGCTGTTGGAGTTGCACTGGTGAATCTCCTACTCTTTCACTAGCTTGAACTCTGCACTCTAGGTAACCTAGAGATCTGGCAGTGGTAGTAGTCTTCAGGCAGGTTGCAGTCTGGATGGAGTGTGCTGGGTAGGAAAGGATCAGAGAGAGAAGGAAATGGAAGATGCGAGGGTCGTGGCAGGGATGAAAGATTGGGAGGAAAGGGAGGGAAGAGTGGTTGTGGAATTGATTATGAAATCATGAATGGCACAAGTTCCAAGGCATAAAGTGTACCTTTCACATGTGCCAAATTTCAAACTCCAAGAGATCTGGGTTCCACACGTGTGAAAAACGACTACATTCCACACGTGTGGGATTTCGAAGATGCCTTATTTGTATTTTGCACTTATTTGTGGTATCCTGTTTCAGCCCTCTTGCCCTCCAGTCTCTGCTCTCTTGCCTCCCTACCTCCATACTCTGCAACATCGGCATCCTGACCAGTAGCACAGGTTCATCCCCAGCACAGGGTACTCATCAACAGCACAGCACATCCACAGATAGATTTCAAGTCAGTAACAATGGGTTCTTCCCTCAGTCTCTGCAATCTTCTTGCCTACCATAGAAACAATCCATCTTGCATGGAAATGCATAGACTCAATCCATATTTTATTTAGTTGTCAAGACAGAGAAATCACTGTAGGAATGCAGATCTTCAAGTGTGATATTTGCATGTGAGGGTAAAATTGTACTTATGGGTTCTTCCTTCAGTCTGTGCACACTTCTTGCCTTCCATAGACTCAATCCATCCTGCATGGACATGCAAACACCTTCAAATGACTGAAGGCATATTCCAGCATGCTGCCTCATGAATTTGCAGGAAAACGCGAGGAGAAGGCCTTAGGAATTTCAAATAGCTGAAATCGCGTTTTGTTGCAAATATTGAAATGTTGCTTCATCCACACCTGTCATTCTGGTGTTGTGACTTCCATAGCTATCCATGGCTGTACTCTTCTTGCATAAACTCCATTCATACTGTATTTAGTTGTAAAGACAGAGAAATCACTGTAGGAATGCACCAGCATGTCATTTCAGGAATTTGCAGGAAAACGCGATTTGGACCTGTTAGGAATTTCAAACTCCTCGTATCGTGTTTTATTGCAAATTTTTCTATGTTGCTTCATCCACCCCTGTGATTGCCTTTTTTTTGTCAAAACATGTTCTCCATGTCTGTAATCTCTTTCCAATCCTTTGTATGCAGTTTGTAAGAGTGATGGCAAGAACCAAGTCAACTGCAAGGAAAGCTGGCAAAGGGCCAGGGCTTGCAGCAACAGCAGCTGGGGCAGGTACCAAGAAATTTAGTGTGCCTCCAAAGGGAAGAGCTGCACATGGCAAGAAGGGTAAGCCAATGAGCCTGCTCAAGCAAAAGGCCAAGAGATTGAATCATGGTGCAGGTGTGCTAAGGGAGATCAGGAAGCAACAGAAAGCTATAGGCTTTGCAATCCCCAAGGCACCTTTTCAAAGACTGGTGAGAGAAATATGTGATAGTTGGCACCTTGGGTTCAGGTGGAACAGAACTGCCATTCTTTCCTTACAGGAAATGGCAGAGGATTACTTGGAAAAATATTTTGAAGATGCAATGCTGGTAGCAGCCCATGCTCACAGGGTGACTTTGATGGCCAAAGACTTCAACACTTTGTCCAGAGTGAGATGGAGGTATGACAAGCTTGTTCATCCTGTGGAATGGCAGGACATAAAGATGAGAGATATTGTTAATTCCACCTACAAGGAAGTTGAAGGTAGATGAGGTTAAGGTTGTTGAAGTAACCCACTCAAAGAACACTAGCAGAGGGAAGGCTGCTTATGAGGAGTCACTGAAGCAGCAAATAAAAGAAACAAAATCTGTTATAGATGTGGAGACTGGAAAGAGGGAGTTGCAGATACATAGAGGGTTGCAGGAGCTGGGCCCTAATATAGTTGTCCATATTGAGAATGAATTCTCAGTGAATGATTTTGACTTGACAAAACCATGCTTGGCAGCATTGGCTCATAAGAATGAGTATTGCTCAGATACTATCATTCTTGCAATGCTCTAATAAGTGTCTATTATTTTACATTTTTTGCAAAACAATCCTCGTTGTACCTCCTTTATACCCTACCCTAATTATTTTTTGGTCCTATGCAGCATGATGAGAAGCTGGCTTCACCCCTCTGTACAGCATACAGTCCATATTATTGATCCTGCCATTTCTTTTAAATTAAGAGATGCAAAGGAAACTCCCATTAGTATTTCCAGCTAGTTCAGACACTATAATTTTGAAGTAATTGATGTTTTGCTACTTCCATACCATAACATGTATGTGGGTGACTACTTCTTTTAAGATTCTTCTTTAAGATTGAGAACTCTTGTAGCCTTTGATTTCCTAATGCTTTTTTCCTTATGCAGTGACCACTGGAGTTTTGTTTCTATTAGCATCCAATAGAAGCAATGCTTTATATTCAACTCTCTTAAAAACACACACAGAGAGCTGAAATTGTAAGTGCTGTGTGTGCTTTTTGAACTTAAAGCTTCATTATTTTGATATCATACTAACTAAATTATACATATTGCAGTTGTATTAGAAGGCTTTTAGATGCATTGGATCACTGTCCTCCCAATGTCTCTCTTTTGGATTCAATAGAGCCAATAAATCTAGAGGTAAAAAGTCGTTCCCTCTACTGATGTCTATTTCATGCTATGTCTTTGAACTTATTGAATAATTTTGTTTTGTTCAGATGCTAACAGTTTCTAACATATCTTTCCAACTGTACAGATGCCATAACAAGATGATTCAAGTAGCTGTGGATGGAGAGTGCTGATCAGTGCAAAATATCTACTTTCAAGCTATTTTGAGAAAGAACAGCCAGACCTTGTAAGAAAAATTAATTTTCATTTAGCTTGAAGATAATTCATAATGATACAAAGTGTTCTAAATTATCATATGCCATTGCAGATGAAAGAAGATAGCTTCAGCTCAAACTATGTATATAATTTTAGAGCTCATACAATTTGGAGGTTTTTGAGCTATGCCTCCCCCAAACTTATTGTACCAGCTATTGTGGAGTTGGGTGAGAGCTCTAAAGTACAAGAAGGTGCCATACACCTTGATGCCACAAATGAAGCACCTAATGCTGAGGAGGAGAAGCCACAGGAGCAAGCACCTAGTGCTGAGGAGGAGAAGCCATAGGAGCAAGGACCTGCTACTGATGTTGTTGAGGAGAAGATGGAGCAGTAGCAAACAGATGCTCTTGGGGCAGTGGAGGAGACAATGGAGCAGCACCAACATACTGTACAGGATAGGATGGAGCAACAAAAAAAAGATTCTCCAAAAAATGATGATAGGGAGATCTTGGACCATGTAGAGCAGCCTCTGGATCAAGCTGTACATAAATAGAAAATGGATGTCAGAAATATGTTCTACATGTTTAACTAAACAGTTCTATACAAAATCTTACTTGATTGAATACAAAACCTTTGTTTATGGAGTCTGTGTTATCTCAATTTTCAAATTTTCAATGTCTTCGCATTTTATTGAGCTCTCTCTTCTTTTGAGCAACTGCAAAAAAGCAATATGAATCAAAGCGGTAAAGTAAACTAATAGCAATACTTAATGAGACTAGGATAAATCAGATGGTATACCTTTTTGTTGTTGTAGATAAATAAAAAGTCGTTTGAAATAGAACCTTCTGTCTCAGACAGAATGTCATTGCGCAATTGAGCTAGGGAGCGACATTCTCTTAATGAGATATTGACTGCCACATCACCATTCTCAACAACATCAATATCAAGAAGTTTATTTTGTGCACCAAAAGAATCTTCATCTTGATCCATTGGGACTAGTTTTGTGCCTAGCATTCGACTGCGCTTGTAATAAAAAGAGAAAATAAAATTTTGTGATGCAACCATGTACTTCAGTTGCATAGAAGGTTGGACAACCTCACAAAACACTGAACTACATGTCTTCTTATCCCAACCTTTATCCAAAAATTGTGGCATGCATGCCGAACTTGTTGCTTTAACTGTGAACATTGTTTTTGAAACCTTCACTGGAAAGGTATTAAACAAGTCCACAAAAACTGTGAGAGGCATGCATAAAGAAATTTTTACTATCCTTGTGGCAATATTGGGCCTCAGAGCTTTCTGTACTTCTTTGAAAAGCTTGGCCCTATATGCCTCTGTAACACTAGAATGTGGGTGAGGCCAATCCACTGAATTCCATGCCGGAAGGTCTTGTTTTATTAACACACCATGTGTGTTAGCATTGTCCAGCAACTGATAAAAATGATCAGTAAAAAATATACCCGATTGAGCTAGCTCTGTTGCACATCGACCTTGGTATTGTTGTTCTCCTATCAATCCATGCAGAACATCTATAAATCCCAGAATACAATCGATGTTTTGCCATGTCTCATACGATGAAGGATATAAATCTGAAATAAAACAACACAAGAATGTCAATAAGCAAAGAGAGAAAGCTTCATCTTAAAAATCCATACACCTCGTAAAGAAAAAAACCACAATAGAAACATATACAATTAGGCCTGTGTTGCGGAAGATCTTTTGGATAGTCTAGCAAGACAAGTTCTTTATGCATGTACACGTGCTGAATCAAAACTTCTTTCATGGATATCTTCCCTCTGGTTATTTTAAAATCTCGCACTCTTCCCTTCCATGATGCCAAGAAAATGTTTTTTGTCTGGGGTCTTTTTCTTTTGCTAGGTTGCATGAGCACCCATGCTCCTTTCGAAACACTAAACCTTTCCCAAGTTCCTTCGGTTTTGACTGTACTACTTGAATTCTCTATTGACGAAATAGAAGAAGCAGGTCGACGGGGTAAGGATGTGTGGTATAATTTTGCCTTCATAGCATTAAATCATCCACAGAGCATCTTCCACAAGAATGGCCATGGCTTTTATTCACCATGGAGATTTTTTGAATCTGTAACAATAGAAAAGTAATGTAAATAAGATAACAAATTGAAGTTTCAAGAAAGAGAAAGTGGGCAGACAGACAGCAAGAAACATCTTACTCTACGCCAAACAGGATCAAGGGAGCAGTTTTGGAAAAGAAGAGGCTACTGCACAATGAGGCAATGGTGTAGAATGGTAGACCTTTCAAAGGAAAGGCGGCACAACATTTCAAAGTTCAAAGGAAGGTGGAAGCGAGAAGGCCCTTGTCAGATAAAATGTCAGTTTAGATTCTATCTTCTTGTCCAAAGATCTTATGAGAATTAAAAACCAATCTCCACATTAATGTAGCACGCTTGTACCTACATAAAGTATTGTTTCTTTTTTCTATTTTCTCTTATTTTCATGAATTTCCAACGTTACGTTGGCCCTCTATTGATTGGTTGAGAGCTTATTTTTCCAAACCATAAAAGGCCCCAAAATGAGCTCCCTTTTTTCCTAATGGTACTCTCAAGCAACTCTGTTTGATCAAGTTCTTGGGGTGAAGGGTAGAATTATGGATGGTGAGAATGGAGACTATCCAAGTAACAATGTGAAGTTGAACCTCAGAGTTGGATTTCCAAGTTAGCCACCAAGTCAGACTATATAGTCAGCTTGTGGAGTCACGCTTTTCATATTCAGCTTGTATAGCACTCTTGTCACACTTTTCATGGTCCAGGCTAAGATCAAATCTCAACCGTTGGATCAAAGCCATTTTCAGAATAGGAATATGGCTGGCCCTTTGAGGTGAGTAAATTTTGTTACCTTCCTTGGGCCCACACTTTTAGAACATAATTTTTTTAAATTCCAATTGCCTCCCTGGAACCCTTCATGGGTAGAATGGCTCGTAATTGGCCATTTCCATACTAGAAAGTGCTCAGCCAATGGCTCATGGTGGCTGTGGGCTGCTTGCCATTGACCAAGCACTTTTCTTCCCGAAAAGGCCTCCCCTATACCTCTTGCATTCGTGGATTGGATATTTTGCCTCACCTTAGATGATTGAGCGATCAAGTGATGACGATTGATCGAAGTGAAGATTGTATATTTTTCCTCGCCTTGAATGATTGATCAAAGAACCAATAGTTGTGTCATCCTGGGATAACCAGTTAGAACTCATGCCAACTTAATCATGCCAAAAGCAGATAGTTGGTTGTCTATGCCTTTCTGATTTTTGCATAACAGCACATGAAATGCTTACATCTCTTTGGTTTTGTAGTTATAGATTTTTGTTATTAGCATTCTCAAGTCCTTGTTCCTATATAAAGTTGTGCTTTTATTCCTTCATGTGCATGCTTTTGCTTTCTTCTTTTAGATAGAGAGATTTGAAACTCCCATCAATATACACACCTCTACAAAAGAATTGGAAGACATTGTGTTCTTTATTTTGTTTGGAGGCTATGACACAAATAGCAGTGATGATCGAGCATGATATAGATTGTTTGGAAGCTCTCTCCCGAAGGAACCTATATGTGATGATCAATTTTTGACTCTGTAAATGTGGCTTGGTTGAAGCTATGCTTTTTGACACATCTTTTCACTTGGTGGTTGTACATTGGATAAGCTTCAAAGATGCATTCTTCCCAACTTCGAGTATATATAAAACAGAGCAGAGGTCAATCACAACCAACACCCACGTAAAAATAGTGATGCTCCTTGGGGAAAGGAAGTGCCTCCTTGCCCATGTCAACTGCGGGAATCAAGGGAGGATCGTGAGATCGAGGTGTAGGGTGGTGAAAAGAAAAGCAAGGGGGGAAGAAAGTTGTCACTTGAGTGAAGCCGAAGGGGTGAATTAGAACTCCAAATGAGCAAACAATGAGGAAAAGCAGAGAAGGATCAACACAGAGTGCAAGATGACGAAGGTAGAATGATAAAGGAAGGATGAAGTGGTTGTAGGGTAACAACACAAAAAAGGCCAATGGAGATGGAGGAGGAGAAAATGGAGAAGGAGACATGGAGGAACAAGAGAGACACTGGAGAGGATGAGGACATGAGAGATGAGGTAGATGATGAAGAAGGGAGAAGGATTTTACATTGATGACGAAAGACAAATGTAGAGAGCTAGTCCAAACACTAGTTAGGTTGGAATGAATAAGCAGTAACAAAAAATTCAACAACATTCTGCTACCAAGACAATCAAAGAGCAATACAATTTAGCAGTTTGGATTTGCTCTTCATATCTTGGCAAATTACCCAACTGAAGTCAAAGGCTGCAACATTCACATAAACAAATCTAGGAGGATCCAAATAAAGGACAAACTAATATCCTAGAAATGTCTACAAGGCCTCCACAGATTCACAACTGGGACCAAAATGAAAGCACAATGTTCAACTCCAAGTATACAACAATGCAGACAACAAAACTTTCATATAGGCTAATGAGACAACAAAACGTTCCTAGAAAGGCCTCCCCAAGCCATTCCCCTATACCTCTTGCTTTAGCGGATTAGATATTTTGCCTCACCTTAGATGATTGAGCGATTAAGTGATGGCGATAGATCGAAGCAATGATTAGATATTCTGCCTCGCCTTGAATGATTGATCGAAGCAACATTATGCCATCCATCCACGACTGGGATGATCATTTAGAACTCATGCCAACTCAATCATGCCAAAAGCGGATAGTTGGTTGTATGTGCCTTTTCTGATTTTTGCATAGCAGCACATGAAAATCTTACACCTCTTTGGTTTCGTAGTTATAGATTTTTGTTATTAACATTCTCAAATCCTTGTTCCTATATAAAGTTGTGCTTTTATTCCTTAATGTGCATGCTTTTACTTTCTTCTTTTACATAGAGAGATTTGAAACTCCCATCATTATACATACCTCTTCATGTTAGGGTGTTGGAGCTATATATAGGTTTAACACTCTCCTCACAGTGGTGAAAGTTGAGGAGGGGAATAGCCAACTTACAAGAGAATTGGAAGACGTTGTGTTCTTTATTTTGTTTGGAGGCTATGACACAAATAGTAGCAACAATAGAACCTGATATAGATTGTCTGAAAGCTCTTTGGAAGAAGCCACCTGTATGTGATGATCGATTTTTGACTCTATAAATGTGGCTTGGTTGAAGCTATGCTTTTTGACAATCTTTTCACTTGGTGGTTGTACATTGAATAAGCTTCAAAGATGTGCTTTTCCTAGCTTCAAGGAGATAGAAAAAAGAGTAGAGGTAAAACCAACATGAGAGTGCTCTCAACGGAAGCAAGAACGGAAGAAGGAGAGAGAGAGACAGAGAGCCACACAAGTTTTGGTGGGTGCAGAACCACCCTAATCTTCTTTTTCATTCATTTATATATGTGTTTGAGTATTGTACATAACTGGGGTTAAGGCACAGTGACCTTTAACCCCCACAACCTCCCACTTAAAGGACAATGTGCCTTTAAGGGAGAACAACCCGTGAGCATACTATCCAATGCCCATCAATACACGACAATACTCAAACCGCTGACTAGGTAGACTCTTCGTCAGCATATCTGTAGGGTTATCATCTGTATGAACCTTGACAAGCTCTATGCGCTTGTCCTCAAGTACCTCCCTGATGAAATGGTACCTGACCTCAATGTGTTTGGTCTTTGCATGAAAGACCGGATTCCGTGCTAGCTGAATAGCACTCATGGCATCACTATGCAATGTCGGTACACCTGTATGAATCCCCAAATCTCCCACTCGCCGATCAAGCCATATAGCCTCCTTGCAACCCTCTGTGGCTGCAACATACTCAGCCTCTGTGGTAGACAAAGCCACGTACTTCTGTGCACGAGACATCCACGACACTGCACCACCTGCAAAGGTGAACACATAACCAGAAGTGGATCTCCTACTATCCACATGCCCTGCATAGTCTGAATCTGTGTACCCAAGTACATGCATGTCTCCTTTACCAAAGCAAATGCACATCTCCTTGGTACCCTTCATGTACCTCATGATGCACTTAACTGCCTCCCAATGCCTCTTTCCTGGATTAGCCATATATCGGCTAACAACTCCCACTACAAATGCAATGTCTGGTCTAGTAGCTATCATAGCATACATAAGACTCCCAACTGCTGATGCATAAGGAACCTTGGCCATCATGACCCTTTCCTCATCTGATTTGGGACTATCTGTATGACTCAGTTTCACATATGGAGGCAATGGAGTACTCACTGCCTTCCCCCCCTCCATATTGAAACGCTGTAATACTTTTGTAACATACTCTTTTTGTGAAAGCCAAAGGAGTTTCCTACTCCGATCACGCGTGATGCGCATACCAAGAATATGACCTGCAAGTCCCAAATCCTTCATATCAAAGGCCTCATGCAACTTCGCCTTTAATGCATCTAGCTCATAAGTATTCTTGCTAGCCAATAGCATATCATCCACATATAGTGCCAGGATTATCAGGCTACTATCCTTAGCCCTTTTAGTGTAGAGGCAGTGATCAATTTCACTCCTTCTAAAACCCTGGGACCGAATGAAAGCATCAAACTTCTGATACCATTCTCTAGGTGCTTGCTTAAGACCATAGAGTCTCTTTTTCAGCTTGCAAACTAAATGCTCTTTGCCCTTTTCTTCAAAGCCTTCCGGCTGCACCATGTAGATGTCCTCATGCAAATCCCCATGCAAGAAAGCTGTCTTGACATCCATTTGCATAAGCTCCATATCCTCTACTGCCACTAGTCCAAGCATGCATCTAAGTGTGGTCATCTTCACAACCGGAGAGAATATCTCATCAAAGTCCACACCCTTCTCTTGCTTGAACCCTTTAGCAACCAAACGGGCCTTGTACCTAGGCACATCATCACCTGTGACCTTCATTTTGTAGACCCATTTACATGGCAATGCTTTCTTTCCATGTGGCAAAGAAACCAAGTCCCAAGTCTTATTCTTCATAAGTGAACTCATCTCTGATTGCATAGCATACTCCCACTTGCGTTGATCCTCACGCATCATAGCCTCTCTGTAGCAAGAAGGCTCCCCGCAATCAGTAAGCATCACATAGTCTACCCCTGGAACAAACCTATCAGGCGGTCTAGACACTCTAGATGATCTTCTCAAGGGCATTTCAGCTTGCTGTCCCACTTGCATATCAGCCACATTTGGCTCATCATTTCCACCAATAGATGATCCATCATCTACCCTTGATTGTATACCTGTGGGAGTACTTGGTTGTACCATTTCTTGCACATTTGGTGCATGGACAGCTTGCTGCCTATCAACATATGCAGGTGGATTCACATCCTGGAAAGTGATTCTCCTCATTTCCACATCCCTCATGGGTGCCTTATGCATCTTCTTCTCATTGAAGACCACATCATGGCTGCGTATGATCTTCTTTGCTTCTGGATCCCAGAGACGATAGCCCATCTCTCCACTTTCACCATAACCTAGAAAGATGCATTTCCTAGACTTAGGATCTAGCTTCTTTCGAAGCTCTTTTGGCACATGTGCATATGCCTCACACCCAAATATACGCAAATGAGAGTAAGAGGGCTTCTTGCCACTCCATGCCTCTTTAGGAATACCACCATCCAAACTCTTACTAGGTGATCTATTGATCACATGCACTGCAGTCTTCATTGCCTCAGCCCAAAAACCACCAGAAAGACTTGCATTGGAAAGCATGCATTGCAACCTTTCTTGAATGGTACGGTTCATCTTTTCTGCAACTGGATTTTGCTCTGGAGTACGAGGGGATGTGAGCTCCCTCTTAATCCCACGTGTATCACAGAAATGCTGAAAGTCATGAGAGAGATACTCTCCACCATTGTCAGTCCGTAGGCATTTAAGCGTTCTACCTGACTGATTCTCAACCAAGGCCAGCCATTTCTGAAATACCTGGAACACATCACTCTTCCGAGCTATAGCATAAGCCCACACTTTCCTAGTTGCATCATCAATGAATGTCACATAGTATTCAGCCCCGCCTAATGACCGTGTAGGCATGGGACCACATACGTCTGAATGCACCAAATCAAGCATTTCAAGCTCTTTCTTTCCCCTTCTTTTATGGGCTGATTTAGTCTGCTTCCCATAGAGACAGTGCTCACAAAATTCAAAATCAGAGAAACTCAAATGCGGTACATAACCCAAACGGCATAAGAGTTTCATTCCATTCTGGCTCATGTGCCCCAACCTGCAATGCCACAAAGAAGTGCTTGGCTGCTCGGTTATTGCAACAACATGATCAAATACCCCTGATACATGTAAGGGATACAAAGTCCCACACTTGGCACCCCTGGCCAAAAGCATAGAGCCCTTCTGAATTTTCCAACTCTGAAAGCCAAAAGTGGTGTGAAAACCAGCATCATCTAGCTGACCCACTGAAATAAGACTCTTGGTCAGCTTAGGCACATGTCTCACATGTTTCAAAACAAATGCAGACCCATTTGCAAAAGAAAACTTTATGTCACCTGCTCCCACTATGTCACATGCATAGTCATTTCCAAGATGCACACAACCTGTCTTTCCACTGTCATAAGTGGAGAACCATTCCCTATGGGGAGTAACATGGAATGAAGCACCAGAATCCAAAATCCAATCCTGGGAATATGCATCATCTGAAGTGGTAAGCAACTCTGCAGATAAAGTAGACATGAAGAGAACATCATTGTCACTATCATGTGTGACTGCATTGATCTCCTCGATCTTCACTTTTCCTTTGTCCTCCCTTGGACTCTCTTCCTTTTGATTTGCACCCCAATTTGCATTCTTTTTCTTATCCTTTTGCTCTCTTTTCAGCTTGTAGCAATCCTTTTTCATATGGCCCTTCTTGCCACAATGGTAACACTCAATGTTCCGTGCCCTGGATTTGCTATGAGACTTTCCTCTTTCTTGGGACTTCCCCCTGAACTGTGATCTGCCCCTTTGCACATTTAAGGCTGCATCCTGCTTGTTGCCATCCATAGACTTCCGTCTAATCTCCTCGGCCAACAAGCTACCCACAACATCATCAAATTTCAGTACTCCACCAGGTGCAGAGTTACTGACAGCTGTACGGAAGGTATCCCATGAGGATGGCAATGAACATAAGAGAAATATTGCCTTAGTCTCCGCATCAAAATTCATTTTCTGAGCCTGAAGCTGGCTAAAAATAATATTGAATTCATTCAAGTGAGAAGCAATGGAGACCCCTTCCTTCATCTGCAGCTCAAACAACCTCTTCATGAGGTAAACTTTATTAGAGGCAGTTTCCTTTTCATAAGTGGCACACAGTTTCTTCCACAAATCTTCCGTAGTCTGCTCATTTACTACTGTGAAATAAACTGACTCTGCAAGATGAAGTCTAATAGTAGACTTTGCTAATGCATCCAACTCATTCCAATCATCCTCAGACATATTTGCAGGCTTAGCTTCAATCCCTGCCAAGGGTTTAATCTGCATCAAACTTTTTAATGCTGAAAAACTCCTTTTCAGGCATGGAAGAGGATGCCATGATGCAAATAAAGCAAAATCCCAAATGCTAGTGCCTGCAAGAGAGAATCACACCAAATACCAGGTGCACCCAAATGTGTATGCCACAATAGAGTGAAATATCACCAAAATTCAAAGCTCAAAGCATCAAAAGATGCATCTAACTCATGTGCATATACTATGCATCCATATGAGCAAATCTGGCCCAAAAGAAAATGCCAATAAGTGCCAAATGACTCAAGCATAAACACTGTCCACTGGCATATGCATCAATAATGTCTCATCCAAGAGAGCATAGCACTATCAGTGCATCACCTGCAATGTGTCAAAGCTGTTCCTCAGCTTAAAATAGCATCCATGTGCAAAGCGTCCATAAAAAATAGCATCCCATAAGGCAATTTGGGCCTATCAGCGCATCCAACAAGGACCGCAATGCATCCAAATGGCCTATAAATCATCCACTGCAACCCAATGCATACCACGAATGAGCGCACATTGCTCAAACTGCAATCAGAGTGATCTGCATAAAGTATGCTCAAGAAATCATAGTCCCACGGTAATGAACGCTACTGAAAATAGAACCTGAGATGCTTCAAAACATGGGCGCCATCGCATAATTGGACTCAGCAAGAAAATCTGCAAATATCTCTCTTCTGCCAGAACTCCAAAATCCCAACCGATGAGTGAGAAATGGGAGTCAATACTTATCCACTGCCATGTGGCATAAATCTAAGGTTTCAAAACCTTAGTATGAAAAATGCATAACAGAGAGACGAAATCGAATACACAGAGATTTATAACTCTGAAAATCCTCCACCGAATCATGCAAGAACTGATAGGTAGGGGTTTTTGGGCGTCCGGAACGCAATGGGACAGACGGTTTTGGAAACCGTGGCCTCAATCACTGGGTCCAACACACGGACTGAAAAACGTTTTTGGAAACAGAGCTATCTGTAAACTCCACCGGAGTGCGAATGATGAGCAACATAGAAGTTTTAGGACCTCCTGAGTCCACCGGAACTGACAGATCTGCAAATGGTTGCTCCAAACTTGAGTTCCAACACCCGGGCAAAAAATGCAGGAAATGACACAGTGAGTCAGAAATCCACTGAAATGATCTCAGATTCAAGAATGAAGGTGTTTCCAAGCTCCTGAAGTAATGTGGACACCAAAAGCAAGCAATAGTTGCCTCCACAAGTCAATACGGAGTCTCTGTCATCGAACGGAACAGGGAAAAGCTCAAAAAACGACTTTTTCTTTGAAAGCTCTTAACAGGCTCTCAAAACCACTTCGTAAAGCCAAAGTGACTTTTCCAAAGGTTCCTCCAAGGTCTCTGCACACTCGGATGCAAGTAAAGTCACCCACAAAGCTTCTCCTTCCTCCCACAGAGCTGCTGAGCTTCCAAGCATTCACGCACGCTCAGCTAGATCACCCGAGCTCTGATACCAGTTGAGAGTGCTCTCAACGGAAGCAAGAACGGAAGAAGGAGAGAGAGAGACAGAGAGCCACACAAGTTTTGGTGGGTGCAGAACCACCCTAATCTTCTTTTTCATTCATTTATATATGTGTTTGAGTATTGTACATAACTGGGGTTAAGGCACAGTGACCTTTAACCCCCACACAACACTCACGTAAAAATTTGCTGTCTTTGCATCGAAGTGATGCTCCTTGGGGAAAGGAAGTGCCTCCTTGCCCATGTCAACTGCAAGAAGCAAGGGAGGATCGTGAGATCGAGGTGTAGGGTGGTGAAAAGAAAAGCAAGGGGGGGAGAGAGTTGTCGCTCGAGTGAAGCCAATGAGGATGGAAGGGGTGAATCAGAACTCCAAATGAGCAAACGATAAGGAAAAGAAGAGAAGAATCAACACAGAAGGAAAGATGATGAAGGCAGAATGAGAAAGGAAGGATGAAATGGCTGCGGGGTAACAACACAGAAATGGCCAATGGAGATGGAGGAGTAGAAAATGTAGAAGGAGACATGGAGGAACAAGAGAGACACTGGAGAGGATGAGGAGATGAGAGAAGAGGTAGATGGCGAAGAAGGGAGAAGAACTTTACATTGACAACAAAGAAAAATATAGAGAGCTATTTGATACTAATCATTGAAGACTATCCTTATGCTCTCGATGGAACGTGCTGATAGGAAGACTACAGCCTCCTATGGATCCCTGACGGCAATCACAAGCACTTGGCATCTTGCTAGTTTTGTTTAGGAAGGTCTTATTGTTAGATTGTGTAAATTTTAATGTTGTGGAGGCCTTTGTAGTTTGAATTTTCTCATATCAAAACTAATTTAGTACGCCCTCTAGGATTTGAAAGTGCAATTCCCAAGGTTTTTGGACTACGTGTTGACTTATGAGTCAATATTCGCTTGGGTGTAACCATTTTTGGTGAGCTTCAGGGAATTTTTTGCATATGGGTATCTTGCCTGACCCATAACTTATGCATTGCTCAATGAAATTCAAAAAACTTTGTCTTCAAGTTATATTACACATTCCCATCTTAAGCATGAGACAAAAAACATATGGAATAAAGATTTGAAACGAGACCATTAAAGCATTACAAGTTCTATGTTGCATATGAAGCATGCATAATTTTAGGACAACATTGGAGGCCCCTTAAACCACATCTAAGGTTCTCAGTTAGGTGTGTCCTTTGGTTGAGGAGAAGCTCACATAGTGTACTTTTGAATGATTACTTGGTTGCATGTACATATAGAACAAAATTTTGATGTTTTAAAATAAGCAGTTATATCCTATTTGGTTATTAAATTACATGCAAGCTTGGTCAAAATTCGATTTATCAATTATTCACTTGCCACTCATCTAAATAACCATCAAGGAGCCACCATGGTGGCTGCTAATTAACTACACTCTACCTAATTTGGTAGAAAAAGGCTTATGGTTTTGCCGCCTCAAACAACCATTGTTGCATGAGCCAGACCACCGTGGTGGCCTTCACTCTACTTAATCCCATCAAGGAGCCACTATGGTGGCTGCTAATTAACTACATTTTCCCTAATTTGGTGGAAAAAGACTTATGGTTTAGTTGCCTCAGACAACCACCATCACATGAGCCAGACCACCGTGGTGGCCTTCACTTTCACTATACCATTTCATTCACCATTCCGGACTCCTTTCACTGTTTTGTCTAATTACTCCTTTGTCATTTTTGACTCCCTTCACCATTAGCTCTTGACACTTCTCTATTACACTCTTCATGTAGCTTCTATCCCCTCTCACAATGGATCCCCTCCCAAATGTGTCATCCTGCTCCTCCATCTCTGCACAGTTTGAGAGCATCTCACACAACCTTTCCTCCCCCAGTCTTTAAATTGTGATATGCAAGATCCCCTCACACAAATTTTCCTCCGCTAAACTTGAAATTGTGACATATGAGAGCTCCTCACACTATCTCAGAAAGAACAATTTGGATTCTCTCTCCAACTTCACCAAGTTGATAGATGAAGTGAATGTAAAGGATGGATATATTTTTTGCCAAAGTCAAAATATTAACATCAGGGAAAGCATGGCTGCGAAAGCACTAGCCATTTCTAGAGGCGATTTGCAAGCACAATTCTTGGAGAAGTTGTGGAAGCAATTAGATATTTTAGATTTATAACCAAACACTCAGCTTAGTGCAAATGGTGGAGTCAAGGTTTCATGCTTGCCAACTGATGTTTAGGATGTGTTGAAATAGAAAAGGTACTACTTTCCTAATACGAGAGGAACTATGAAGTTCTTGCATGTTCAAGCAAATTAGAGCACTTGAGCGGACATATGGTCTCTCTCAAAGGCAATCTCCAAGAGTGTGATGACTAAATTGAAAAAACTCAGCGGGTTCACTCATCATATGTAAGCCTATCACATGAGTTCAACATAAGGAAGTAAATTAAGGCCCAAAGGTTGATATACAAAAGGGTGTTTTATATTAAGAAAGTTTTAGAAGATCCCAACATGGAACATGGACATTTGGTACTTTATGTTAAAGGATCTAAAGTTTTAAAGGGTGATTCATGGGTTCAAATCCAACCTTGGACTATTGTAGTGATTTATAGTCTTTACATTGTGTATAATGGGTGAATTTGTTTATGTGGACAAAAGCTATCAGTTTGGGACTTGTAATTTAATTAAAAGTCAAAGGGAATACTTGACTAATAATCCAAATGGATTGCATAGTCTTGATGGGATGGGGGCCAATGAGATTTAGTAGAAGTATTGGTTTAAATAGGTTTGTGAAAAGGAACGAGTGTGAAGAGGTTTAGGACAAGGCTTGGTGTAAATAGGTTTGGGACAAGGGGCTGATCAAAAGCTGTTTAGGACAAGGGTAGATGTAAATAGCTTTGGGATAAGGATTTGGAGCGAAGAAGTTTAAGATTTCCTGTGTCTTTGGAATTGTCTTCTTTGTGATGTTCCACTTCCTTTTGCTTGCTATGCTCCCTCTTCTTTTGGAAAGGTCCCCTTGAATAGAATAGACACGCTCTACATACATTTTTGACTCCTCCCTGCTTTGGAAAGGTCCCTTGAATAGAATCGACATGCTCCTACATAGACTTTTGACTTCTCCCTCGACTTGATTGTGGCACTATTGTCTCTGCGCCAACATGGACTTAGGTAGTATAGAATGTGTGTGTAGAGTAGCAGCAAAGCTCTACTTGTACTTGCATAAGGTTGGGAATAAATGCTCTCTTAGGAATCCTCAACATGCAAGTTCTACTTGCAACTCCTACATGCAAGTCCTACATGCATGTTCTACATGCAAGTCCTACATGTGATTCCTACACGCGAGTTCTACATGCAACTCCTACATGCAAGTCCTACATGTGATTCCTACATGCATGTTCTACATGCGAGTTCTACATGCAACATGCAACTCCTACATGCAACTTCTATATGCAAGTTCTACAAGTAGAGAGAGAATGTCTTACAATTCCTACATGCAAAGAGAGAAGCTCTCCAACTTGTATAAATACCCCATAATGGAATGAAGCCCACACTCTTTGGAGCATTGTGCTGAGTTCTACTTTGGTATTCCAAGCAATTGTCTCAAGTGTCCATGCTTCCTTGCACTCCACATCCAAAAGCATGTCCTAACCTTGCAACTCCTCCTCCTCTCTCCTCCAACCTTGCAACCCATCCTCTCCCTCTCCTCCTTCCCCCTCCTTCTCTTCCTCCTCCTCCTCCTCCTCCCTTTTCCCTCCTCCTCCTCCCTCCTCCTCCTCCCTCCTCCTCCCTCCTCTTCCTCCCTCTTCTCTCTCTCCTTTCCCCCTATGCTCTTACATCTTCTTCCTCTCCCACTCCTATCCTCTACCTAAACCCTTAGTTCCTCAACCCTTAACCTCCTCAAAGTTGGTCTATCACTATGCAAATCATGGTCTTCAAGACATATGCTTGGATGGAAGGTTATATGGGTCACAAGAATGCATCATTCATGATGTTTTAGACTGGTTCAGTGATGTATGCATCCCCTTTGCTTTTCTATGTGGATGATATGCTCTATGCATACTACAAAAGTTTGAGGTTAATTAGGTATGGCTTTATGTTTCATACACTATGCTATGCAACATTGAAGCATATGATGGATACTCTTCATAGGTTCTCTGCCTTGGCTTTGCCTAAAATGCATGTAATGGTGAAAGGTTATGTGCTTCACTTGAGTAGTGATTTGATGAGCATAGATTTGAAGATCAAAGGAGTTACAAGAAGGGCTACACCAAGAACCTTCCAATGACAATGTACCTCACACTATGATAGCTTGGAAGAGGAGGAAAAGGACAAGATATTTCATCAAGAGGGGATTGTTCCCCATATCATAGAAGATAGAGTTTGCTTCGCCATCTTGTGCATGATGCAAGTCATGCAATAGCTTCCTTAACCACATTAACTCCAAAGGCACAATGACCTCTAAGCTATAAGCCATTGCAAAATTTGTAGTAACCTTTATGAGTTCTGTAGGGCCATAGGGCCAAATTTAACATGATGGGCCTAGTCTTGATGGCAGGTGCTGCCTCTATTGGTGTGTATAGACTTCAAAATTTTATTTATGGATTTTGCTTGGCCATTGCATCTCATGTAGTAGGGTGTTGCCACTTAGTGGATGATCATCTCAAGTCCTTGATTAGGATGTTGAACAGATTTTTCATGAAGTGGTTGCCTTAGTCAATAGCAAACTCAATGTCGAGCACCCATACCATCAAATGGTATTTTCCTAAATGAACTTGGCCATGCATTGAGCCAAGTTATCTCTTCATAGTAGGGTTCACCCCAAGGGACCAAAATGGAGTCTTATCAACCAACTCTACGAGCTCAACCAAAATGAAATGGAGTCTTCTAGAGATTACTTTGCCAAGATTAAACATTTAAACTTAGAATAAGAATAACATGAGAGGCTGAGCAATGATTTGAAACCATTTCCACCTTCTCTACTAGGTATTTTGGATCCAAAATGATGCCCACGTACATCACCGGATCCACCCCTGTACATGCCAATGGAATGACGATGGACTTGGATGGAATTCCTTTGCAATGGATCCCATGTCATTTGATTTATATAGTAAGATGATGAGTGACTACATGATGGAGAAGACCCCAAGTGACAAATCCTACAGAACCTCTTTAGATGTGTTAGAACCCACTAATGAATCCACTTTGGGGGGAAGCTAAGGAAGTGAGTGCAAGATCTAAAGGAATGAACATGGAGGAGCTAGCTGCCCATCTACTAAATCAGCTTTGCTAGTAGTGGAAAGTGGTCCACCTAAAGAATCCTCGAACAATATTCATATGTTTCCATGAAGAGATAATGTATGGTTTGTGGAATTTGCAATGGAAATAATCCCACCAATGGGTGCACTCATCTAAGGGCAAGGCCTACACTCTATTGTGCCTACTGAGTACATTGGGGAAATCACATTACATCACAATGTCATTACCCTAGGGTGATTCCTCACAGCTCATGTATCAAATAAGGCTATAGCTACACTTACCTGCATTACCTACTCCAGCATATTTGGCAATACAAGGAGCCACACCAGCCAATCAATGGCAATTTAGGGTTCAAAATATTCCATTACCCCTACCAGCACTAGGACCTCAATTCCCACCACCGTGAATCACTCCCATGAATCAACCCTGAGTGGAAATGAATATTGATAATGCAAAATGTTCTAGTGTTATAATTCACTATGTTATGCAAGATGACCAATAGGTACCAGCTTACAAAACATCACCTATTTCCCAAAAGGCTAAGAACATGAACAACCTATCCAAGACACCACCCATTCAATGTTACACTGGTCAAGGTCCTCATAGCGCCAATGTATATCCATTCAAGGGAGCAGTGAATTAGCCAATCACTTGTTCCAAATGTCAAGGGACTCATTATTTGAAGGATTGTCCTTACAAAGACAACCAGACCATGCCAACAGTTGCACCAATGTCTACTGCACCAGCACCATTGTACTCATCGAGATGTGGAGTGGAGCATATTTTTAAGGATTGCTCGGTGATAATGCCATCTATATTTGCAATCCTTAACGTTTTGAGAATTGAGAGAGCCAAGGTGTCGTCAGTGTAGTTGAACATAATGACAAAGTTTGGAGGCCAAAGTCTTTAATAAAGAGCTACATAATAAGGCCAAAAGGGATAAAGCTAACATGTCATAGCCTAAAGACGAAACTAAATCAGCACAAGTGAGTGCCAAGTGTGCCATTAATATTGGGAAGGGACATGATAAGGTCATGATCCATGATGGATTTAATGAGGATACAACCATCCTAAACACGATATCATCTTCTGTCAAGTCCTCCTCAAGGGGTGGTATGATTAACCAACCGGCAAGGAAAGGTAAAGGTATGGGTTGGACATAAAATCCAAGACAAGATGATATCACCAAAGGGACATACAAAATACCCTAACCCTTTCATAAAAAAGTAGTAACTCTTGGAAGCATAAAACTTGATACATGAGTGCCAAGAAAAAATCCAGCAAAGGCTCAAAACTAGCAAGCGAGCTAATACAATACATCCCAATTATCAAAAAATCTCTCGAGCTATGAAGGCCCTACAAGTACCTAGAAAAGAACTAATAAAAAAACTACGGCCATCTTAGATGGAGGAGCCGGAGTAAGTCTTATCATGAAACAATGTTAAGAGAAATTGGTAGAGACAAGCATGGATGTACATTCTTCATCATAAAGCAAGCTAATGGAGGAACTATTGGACCAATAGGAGTGCTCAAGGAGGCCAAGTTTAATAGATTTGACTTCACTTAGCAAGTAAGGTTCATCGTAGTGGAATTTCATAACCAACCTAGATATGAGGCTATACTTGGAAGACCCTTCTTGCATATGACAGGATTGGTCCCCCAATAATATTTATTTACAAAAAGATGAGATAAATCATGAAGGTGGATCTCCATACATGGAAGGCTCATCCTATGGCTGGAAATCTGTTCGCAGCAAAATTTGATACCACCAATAGCCCGCATCAATAAAAATGTTCAATGCGTGTAAGGAAAATAACAATGGGATGAATCTTGAAGACTCTTGGTGTGCTCCTTTACCAGAGTTAGAAGACTCACAAAATTGGATGCATACATTAGCCAAAATAGATTTGCCAATTCCTAAGGGAACTCAAATGATGCACCTTGACAATTATCAACCTATTGCCATTACACCTTTCTACACCATAAGAGCAGTACTACCTCATGAAATTGAACTTAAAAAATATAACTCCATTGATATTAAGGACATATTCGAGCAAGCAACAACATCTCTCTTGGGCAACTTGAAAATAGTCAGCAGAATACTCAAAGTATGTGATTCTAAAATTCAAATCCATAGGAGGTAACTCAATTCACGTTGTTTGTTCTTTAATGATGACGAATGTTTCCATGGATAATTACCTTGTGCCTTGCAAACTTTTTGTAACTCCTAAGGTACCTTAACAACAATAGTAGTTCTTGGTAGTAGTTGGATCCAAGCCACCTATAGAGTGTTGTTTGTTGATGAATTGTCCCATCAAGATGTAACAATCACTACCAGATGACATAGGCATCAACATCTACTTCCAGCTCCAAGCTCTACAGGGACATCATATTTAAAGAAGAGAGAAGGAGAGAACCCAAGCAAATGTGGGTCCAAGAAGATCTACTAAAACCTCAAGGATACTTTGAGGGTGAATCATCTATTTGGATTCCAAATAAACCTTGACAAGCCACCCCCTCATGTAAAAAATAGACCTCAAAATAGAAAAACAAAACGACACCATCCAACAAGGAAGGTATATTACTATTGGGTTTCCACCATACCCATCAAGGCTAGGGTTATTACCTTGGAAACACTTATATTGGGTAATTTTAAAAAACTGTTTTTAAGGGTCCTACACAGTACCAGGAAAATTCCTTTACTCATATGAATATAGTTTTGGATTCTAAAGCCACAATATCACTTTTCACTATCCACGTTGACTTGCATTTGAGTACACACATAGAACAATCAATCGTTCTACACCAATAGCTCCAAAGGATGAATTCGCTTATTGGGTGAATATGATGACACCCAAATGGATTTGGATGGATTCTTGTGACCTCATTCATTATTGACCCCACCCTTCATTAATGAACTTTAAATCTTTCTTTTCTCTTTTTTTAAAATTGTTTTTTTTCTTAATCTTTTTCTTTTGCTAATTAGCAATAGTACCCACTTCACCCTTTGAGCCTCCCAATGTGATATCACTTTTGACCTTAGAGAAATTTACTAGAATCCAAGATGATATAAGCCTCTTCAACCATAGTCCTCATCTTAGGAGTTGTATAGTGTATTATCAGACTCCTCTGGATTTGATGACTCAGACAAATAGAGCTACCAATCATACCACAAACTTATTAGGCTCAAAGAACCTCCAAGGCAAAAGTATGCATGACTAAAATCAAGACAAAATGCTATGCACACTATCCAACCTTCCAACATGGCATGTCAAAAGCATATTTGAGGACAATCAACTATAAGTCCCACTCGAATCAAATATTATACTTGAAGAGGAGATTGATAATAAATTGCTACTTACTCTACTAACACTACACCACTAGGACCTTACATCAACCCCTACTAACAAATTCTTCCTCATAACTTACACCTTGGATTTTACTTTCTTTTCCTTTCTTAGAGATCACAAGTATTGGATTTCGATCCATCCACCCAATGTCTATAACCAAGGATCCATTGATGACCTATAATTCAACAAAATAGCCAAGGAAGGCACACACATGCACAAAGGAATGATCTTCATTAACAAAAATCCAACTACCTTGAACTTTGCATGGTCCATGGGAGTGGATCATGAATAGGAAGGGGGGCATGTTAAACACATTGGTTGGCAATGTCATTTGATGGATGGGACAAGACTGTAGATCTAGAATGTGCCTTGGTTCTAGATGGGACCAGGTCATTGTAAAACAGTGAGGAGAAAAAGTGGTAGGGAGAGAATAGGTTTGGCCCCCCTTTTAAGAGGTGGCATATATAAAAGGCCAAGTTGTTGACTTTGGTCTTCAATTGTTGGTTGCACTCATTGGAATACAAGATCTTTTTCTCCTCTTGGATTTGTCTCTCGCTTCTCATATTGCTTTTTGTGAATGCCATGTTCTCTTCTCCTTGCTCATTCCCTATCCCTTCTCCACTCCCCTCTCCCCTTCCCCTTCTTTCCTTGTGGATTCACAATCGTAACAAGTTGGTAGTTACTAGTGTGACACTAGCCAATGACATGTGCATTCATTTCTCTTCACCCACAGTAGCTTGGAGGGAGTACCTCATCAGCACTCCTGCAAGATCCCCATAACACATGAGTAGCCATTGGAGACTACACAACCATGAATCATTGGAATGTCCATGGTGCATTCCTCAATATGAATAGCATCACCTTGCATGCATAAGCCCCCATTTGGTGATGTAGATTGAGTTTTTTTGGTCTACAATTATTAAGATTTGGTTGTAACCATTATTCTCGACCATGAATGAGTGTAGCTCATGGCTAACCCTTTGCTCCAAGATGTTCTCTATAAAGGGAATGGGAAATGGATTCAAAATGGTTTGGGTAAGCTTCCATAATTCAAATGTACTTGGATTGTCCCATTCTTTTTGAGGGCCACCACAATCAATCACTTCTATGAATGGAATAATAGAATCCTAATTTGATGAGGTGGTCAAGATCAACCTTAACTTATTGCAAATAGGAGGGGGGCTAGAGGGAAACCTTGTCTGATGGATCTTTTCAACATAAAACTTTGAGACATCTCACCATTCACACATACCTTTGTAGAGGCATTTGATAGTAGCAAAGCTACATAGGAGATAAAGTTTTTTCCCAACCCCAAGTTGTGGAGTGACTGTAGAAGAAAGTCTGAGTTCAGTCTATCATAGGCCTTATCAAAGTCTATCTTAATAAGACATATCTCTTGCTTACTTTCCTTAATATGTCTGCACCCTTCCCATAAATCAATGATTGCTTCCAATAAATGTATGTTCTTGATAAAACATGTGTGTTCTTCCAGGATCCACTTGTCCATCTTGTGTCTTAGTCTCAAAGCAATTGCTTTAGCATAAATCTTATATGAACAGCTCAGCATAGTAAGGGGCCTCCAATTTTTTAGCATTATCATGTCCCCTTCCTTTGGAATAAGCTTAATGACACCTCCATTTATATGTTGTAGGAGCAGCCCCTATTTGACACTCTCTTTCCAGGCAGCCAGTAAGGAAGGGCCAATAGTGTCCCAAAAGACTTTGTAAAATTCAGCAAGAAGCCCATCTTCTCCAACTGTTTTCCCATAATCCATTTCAAACATAACCTCTTTGAGCACTCTTGAAGAGATAATCCTATTTCCAGCTGATTTTTGTCTAGGTTAGATACAAATGGTTGTCTGCCTGCATGGCACTTCATTTTGGCCTCTATGACATTATGGTCTGTTAAGTCCACTATGCTTAGTAGGTTTTTGAAATGGCAGACTATTATCTCTATATTTTTAGTTTCTAATTGAGCCAAATCTCCATCATCCTTTTGTAGGCAAGGGATTTCCTCCTGCTTCCTCTTTTTTCTGATCCTTTTGAAATTCTCTTTAGTTGGCATGTCTATCTTGCCTACCCACCACTCTCTAAAGTAGATATTGGCATTGTGAAGCTTGATCTATTCTTGCACTCTGACTTCTTTTCTTTTGATCAGTAACTATTGTTGGGCATTGATATCATTGCTTCTAGCTCTTTGTTCAAGATCCTCAATATCTTTCTTAAACATGTCCATTCTTCTTGCTCTAATGGCTGCCTTGTTCTTTCTAGCTTCCTTTAGAATTGTCTAGACTTTTTAATAGCATCCTTGCATCCTTGTGCCATAGGTTCAGCTACTACAAAAGAAAAGTGCCAACTCTATGATCTATTTTTGTACTATCTAAAGCTTGAAAAGGGAAAGATCAGCCTTGAACCAGGAGTTACCTTTCTTCCCAAATCCCAAATCTATACAAGCTAACACTGGCTGTGGTCTGACAGAGTGAGAGAAGAAAAGGTGAATTGCTTGACCTCTAGAGCTTGGTCAATCAATGATTGAGCCATGTAGACTCTATCTAGTCTAGCTTCTCTCCTCAAGTCCCCTACCTGTCAGTTGCTCCAAGTGAAGTTGTGGGAGTCCCAATGTCAGCCACTTATAGATTTTCTTTGACCTATTCCCAAAGTTGATGTTTAGAGCCCCTAAGAATTGATCCCTTCTGCATCCATCTATCTTTGATAGTCTCAACCATATTGAAGTCCCCCATAATGATAAAATCACTCCCTAGGTTCAGCATTGAGTCCCATGTGATTCTTCTTTCCAAAGAGCCTGTTGGGGCATACATTGAGACCACTGAGAAGACAAAGCTTTTCATTTTGCAATCCAAAGCAAGCCATTTGTGGTTAGGGTCCTGCCTACATTTGATGACACAGTCCTAGTAGTGAGACAAAACCCCAATTGCAATGCCACCCTTGCCTTCATCATGGCTTGTGAAATACCAAATTCTTTTGTTGTCTACCCTTTTTAGTCTATTTTCCAAAGTGTCATTTATCACTTTCACCTCTTGTAATGCAAGAAAAGTTGGAGACAGAGAGCTATCTCTCAACCACTTGGCTAATTCCTGACTCCTCCATGGGTCAGTTAAACCACAAACATTAAAGGTGAGAAAAGTGAATGGTTTATTTACCATTTTTAATCTTCCCCTTTTTAGCCTTGGGGTTTGGGCTTTTGGGTGGGGCACTCTGACCCTTTACTTGGGAGATCCTTCTCTTATACAAAGTTGTGGCTTGAGGTCCAAGAGAATTATTGGGCCAAGGTAAATTCTTCCATTGAGTCTCCTAACTCTGACTCACTCATGCTGGCATCCACTTGATTTTACATCTTCTTCAAACTCTCTGGAACATCCAAGTTTGATATCAGCTTCCTCCATTTGAGCATCCTGAATCCACTATTCAGTTTCTTTGTTAATAAGAGCTTCAAAAGTATTGTTGGTAGCCAAAGGAAAGGTTGCTGTCTCCTTTTCTAGAGGTACAGCAGGTTTCCTCTAAACCTCTGCTTGTTTGATTGTTCTATTTTCTGTCCCTGTTTCTACAGTTTTCTCCAAGTCCTGGTTTTTAGCCTTGCCTTTGACAGTCCACTTTGGTTTAGGAGGGGGACTGGGTTGCTATTGAGTTGGCTCCTGTACTAGTTTAGGCCCATTTCTCCTTAATGGGTAGTTTTTGATTGTGTGTGTTGAGAGCCCACACAAAAAGCAAGAATTGGGGAGGTTTTTGTAAACAAGGTGATGCTCCATGAAGACACTTCCATTCCTGTTAACTATAACCAAGGTTTCAAGAAGTTCCTCAGCTATATCCAATCTAACACAAACCTGAGGATGACCTCTAGGGTTAATGAATTGCTCCTTTTCCACATCTATAACTTGGCCTAAGCTTCTGCAAAGGTTAGGAGCTTGATTTACTAGGGAAAAGGGAAGGCCAGGGAGTTCTACCCAAATAGGAACAAATGTGGACCTTGGTTTATTAGGGTTAAAATCTTGTGACCAAAACTCTAGGTGCAGGGGTTGGTGTCTTATAGTCCATAGGGTATGGTGTAGGGCCTTCCAAGACATATCCTTAGTTTCAAAAAGAAAGAAAAAGAAGCCTTTTCTTAAAAATCTAATACTAGTGACTACAAGCCCTTTCCTTATCTAATTATTTCTAAGCCAACCTTCTAAAAAAGCAATAGGGGGCCTAGGGCCTGGCAAATATCCAATCAAGGCATGTGATTCAAGCCAGGCTATTGATTGCTCAAGTCTATCTTCATCTAGAAAAGTTGCTACCTTACCTTTAAAAGGTGAGTTCTCCTTAGCTTTAGGCTATTGAGTCTGACATTGAGATTATCGTGTATTCTCTGGTGGATGAGCTTTAGTTTCTCTTCTGACGTCCATCAAGTTGGTTCCTCCATCTGTTCCTGCTAACTTGGAGGGGGGTCTTCAACCATCCTTTTGCTGACCATTGGGGCGTCCACCCCCTAATTCTCCAAGTGCATTTGATTCACCCTAGTGGCAGTGAGCCGCGGCTCTGGCTGGGCGTTGATACACTCACTTCTTTCTAGATCTAAAAGAGCCCATTAGATGCACCATCGGTATCAATAACACTTGCCCCTCATTTGGGTTCTCCTCTTACTGAAGTTGTTGAGTTCCAGTCTGCTCTATTGCTGATGATACGGGGCCTGTAAGATCCTCCTATTCTTTCATAACTACCTTTGCTGGCAACGCTAGCAGCACTATGCGTGAACCAAGGGGTGTCCTCTAAGATCTTGCACCACCCCCATGTAAGAGGGACTTAGAGTCTGTTAAGTGTCTCTACTACTAGAGGTTGGAGTGATAGAGCTTGCAGCAAGAGGTCTTGCACGTCCATTATTAGAAGGTGGCAAGGGAGAGAGATCTTTCAATAATGGAAAGTGTGAGTTTTTTCTGATCGGGATGTCATTGTCAAAGCGGTCCTTGTCAAATCTATGCAGAGGAGAAGTCACATCAGGAGAGGGGGCGAGATTTGGAGGTACTCTGCCTCCAGTGTCTGTCCCCATCTCATCTCTCTTTCAATTCTTTTCAAGTCAATGTTATCAACCGGGATCTTTTGATTGGTGGTGATACTACAATCTCCTGCACCTTTGCTTTAAAAAGGTGCTCAGTTAAGACTCCACCTCTTTCGAGGTCGCACTCGGTGACCATACTTAGATTGACTCCATATTAGCCTAACCCAAGGGCTAGCATTTGTCAACATAGAGCACAAAAGGATTATTGAGTAGATAATGCCTTAGTTATGCACACCAAAGATCATTACCAAAGCTTCTTGTTCGGTTGTACTATAATAGGACTCAATAGGTGTTGATAACCAACTAGAATAGTCAACTAGATAATTGAATTGACCATCGTGTTGAGCCAAAATAATGTCTAAGGCATATGCAGAAGCATCTACATGCACATGGAAGATAACAACCCACCTTGGTTGCCTTGGAATAGGAGTAGCCATTACTTGGCTCTGCAATTCATGGAAAACCACAGTCAACTTGGAATTCAACTCAAACTTAGCATCTTTCTTTGTCAATTCATACAAAGGAGCTGCAATCTTGGCAAATTCTTTGATAAACCTTCGATAAAAACTAATAATGCAATTGAGTGAGATTCTGAGACTCACGCTTATGCTTTATAGGTTTGACCTTACCTGGATTGGTTCTTATACCATCTTGAGAATGACGGTACTATCCCAAATCAAACATAGAATACAGTCTTAGCTAGGTTCAATGAGATACCTGCTTGTCTAGATCTCAACAAGGCCTTTTCTAGGTAACCGAGATGATCTTTTTTTGAAGAATAAACAAAAGAATCATGCAAGTAAATGGCAATGAACTCAGTGATGTAATCTCAAAAAGTTTCTACCATATATTTTTGAAAATTTGATGGGGAAATTTCTCAATCCAAAAGTCATAACTCGAGTTGCGTAATCACCCCATTCTGTGATAAAGGCAATCTTAGACTTATCTTCTAGAGCCACAGTGATTTGGTTATAGCCACTGTAACCATCCATAAATGAGTACACTATCATGTCCTACAACTTGATCTAAAATTCCATCAATATGAAGGGTATTAGAAACAAATCAGGGACTATTTGGGCATTTAACTTCCTATAGTCCACAGAGACTCAAAGTTTGTCCTTTTTCTTAGGTACAACCATGGTAGGAAATAACAATTCACTACGATCAATGGCATAGATAAACTCAACATGAAAGAGTTGATCCAATTGGACTTTTACTTATTTGGCATAGTCAAGATTCATTCTATACCTCTATTGTTAAATTTGCTTAGCATTTGGCACCAAAGATATCTTGTGTTTACAAAATACAGGAAGGAACTCATCGTAGGTCTGTGTAACTCCATGCAAACATATCCTCTTGGAAGAAAGATTCCTAGTTACTCTACTACCATAGTAAGGTTGTCTTCTATTCAAAGAGTCAGTTCTTGTGTTGACTCTAGGACTAATTTTTCAGTACCAAGCCTAGTGATAGTCACTGGCATCTCAGCCTTGTTCCCCTTCAATAGGAAAAAATCAATCTCGCCCAAATGTAGGATTTGTAACTCCATCAATCATAACTCACCATCCTAAGGAAATGGATCAGTGGCCTTCAAATTATTTGGTCAACAATAACTCGAAACCTCAAGGGTTTGTCGGTATGCACAAATCTTGACTATCGTTCTTGACGATCATCTCTTTTGAATCATGGCATACATTTTCACTCTTCATTCAAGGTAGTCCCAATAATATTGGATAGTCATGTTGCTCCATGGCAATCATTGTAATGCTAAGTGTATGGTTACAAGTGCCACCTATTGAAATGACCACATCTTGTAACATACCTTTGGGGTCAACGGGATGTTGATCTACCATGCACACTAAAAAACGTGATGACTTATATGACTTGAACTTCAATCTCTAAGAAATCTCTTTAGAAATTATGTATACTCCTAAACCGTTGTCCACTATTACTCTTGGTATAGTTTGCTTATTAACCTTGATGTGATTGCTGGCACTTTCTCATCAATTATGGGAGTAACAATCATAGGTATAGTGGCTAGGGACTGCACCTCTTTTGGTTGTTTGGATGATTCCTTGATCTATCAAGGGAAGAAATCACAATAGTACAGAGCTATTCGAATAAATTAACGAATGTTACTGACTTGCATGTTGTTAAATATTTCCCATGCTCGGGCTAGCTTTGCACTAGATTCTTGTGAAGACCTCGGTTATGTTTCATTTGCCTTAGATTTAGAGGATTCCCCTTTCTTTGTAATAGACTGTTGAGTCCGCTTGAGCATCTCCACTACCAGAGCTTTTCCTTTGAACTCCCTTGCAATTTTGGCCAACACCTTGTGTGCCTTCCAATTGATGTCTTTACTTGAAGCACCTGTGTCTTTAGTGGTTGCTATTGATCCTTTTAATTGAGTGAGTACTTGGGCAGCAACTACATCTAGCAGCTCGCCTACAACTACTCGGCATTCTAGATCCACTTCTTTCCTTTCCAGTTTAGTGTTGAGAAATTTTAAATGTTCAGGCCATATTGGATAGACAGAATATAGATGATTCACTCCACAATAAAAAACACTTGATCTTGGATGGGTCACTTTTCTCCTTACCATTCTTGTACCCTTGTCCTTTTGCTTGGGACATGGCAGCTTACCAATTGGTGGTCAAGCATCAGGAGCCACTTGGTTTGCTGACGCTTGGTGATTTTTACCATTAAGCCAACAATTTGATTCATCATGCCCAAACTTGGTGTAGGTGTTGCAATACTTAGTCTTGCATTCCTCTTCCATGTGTCCACCTCTAGAAAACTTGTTACACCATTTCTCATTGTTTCCTAGCTTACCTCGAATGCCCAATTCTTAGGCCTTCTTTTGAGCTCGATGTCACTATCAGCATCTTTCTTCTTTGCCTTTTTCTTAGAGCCTTCACTCTTCTCCAAAGCAACATCTAGATCTAACAATTCTTCATAGGATCTAAAAGGATTGATTATCTCTGGCTTGCATAAGTCTACCCAGGTGCAACCCATGATCAACTCGGCTCACATAGACTTGTCATCTGAAACCGTGCTACATTAATTGATGAGAGCTTGCATCCTCATCACAAAGTTTCGGATAGACTCTCCTTTATTCTACTTCATCTCACTTAGCTTCATCTGGACATCTTCTTCATTAATTTTCTGTGTGAACCTATGTAGGAATGCTTTAGACATTGTATATCAATTGGGAAAATCTCCAATTTAAAATCGATTAAACCATCTCTGGGCATTTTTGATTGGGGTACATGGAAAATAGTCCAAGTACTCCTCATTTTTTGTTGCATCCTTGATGTAAAAGACACGCAAGAAGCTCTACAAGTGATTGTAGGGGTCTTCATCATCTATGAATTTGATATTTTGAACTTTTACCTCAATAGTTGAGCTATACTAGGCTTCTTTTCTCCATAACCTGAGTAGGAAGGCCTTCCACTAGGAAGGAACGAGTTGTTAGCTTCCACCTGCCATAACCTCCATGTGTATGAGGTTACTATAGACTCTCCCTTAGTTTGTTGGTGCTATCCTCAGGCTTTAAAGTTATAGTTCAACGTATGTCTATTGAGCGATTTAAGTTTCTATCTATTGTGAGAGGAACTCAAGCGAATTGCCTTAGTTTCTCCATATTCACCTTAGGTATTTGGTGGCATCTCTCTCCATCAGAAGCATTCCACTCTTCCCATTGTTTGTTTCTTAGACTATTAGTTATAGTTGGTCTTCTACATTCGTATCTTTCTTGGCGTAATTCTTCTCGAATTATAGCCAAGTATGGTCGAAGATGATCTCTTCATTCTTGGAGTTTGCCTTCTCGTTCACTTTGATGTTCCATAGAAGAAATGGCCATCCATTCAAAATCCAAGCTCTCCATAAAGAGATATTTATCTGTTTCAAAGCAGAGGACTTCTCTCCAGCATGCATTTTCCTTCCTAAATCCTCATGAATGGTAGTAAACTTACCTAAGAAGCACTCGACTGGTTCCCACTCCTCAAAGTCTGAAGGAAATACATCTGCTATGCACAAGTGCTATTTCAAAATACAATTCAAACTGACTCATTACACTACTTCTATTTCAAAATACAATTTCAAACTGACTTATTACACTTCAAAATCTTACACAAAATGTATACTTACAATGCGATGGTATTGTCGATTGATTGCTTGATGGAGGAAGGCGCATGTCCTTCCCCATGTGATGTGTTGCACCTTTGCAAGCCATCCTTTCTTCCCAAGCTTGAATTTCATAATGCGGTCCTTCCATTCATGCAAAGATCACCTCTTTTGCTCTTGGGAAGCTTATGTGGACCCTTGGCAGATCCTTTCATGACTATCCAATCATTCAAGTTGTAGGTGCAAGGCACCCATTCACCCAATGCATTTTTGCTCCTGTGGGACACAGAATACATGTATGGTCTCCTCACCATGCTTGTACACAGGTCACAACAGTAATAGTGGACTAGAAAGTACAGCTTGGAGGGAGAGAGTAGCTCCGATAGAGGGAGAGAGAAGGAGAAGGTATAGAGGGTGCAACTGAAGCTTAAGAGAAGCTCCAAGAGGTGCTGTAGCTAGGAATGGAGGGAGAAAGAGTAGAGGGGGATGAGCAGCTACTCTAGGAGGTGTTGTAGCTAGGAATGGAGGGAGAAAGAGCAGAGGGGGATGAGTAGCCACTACAGGAGGTACTGTAGCTAGGAATGGAGGGAGAAAGAGCAGAGGGGGATGAGCAGCTGTTGCTGCTGTAGGAGGTGTTGTACCTAGGAATGGAGAGAGAATGAGCAGCTACTACAGGAGGTGCTGGAGAGGGAGAAAGACAATGGACTAGAGTAGGAGGGGGCAGAGAAGATGCCAAATGAGTTTCCACGTTTGAAAAATGGAGGGAGAATGGAGCTGGACGAGAGAAGAGGAGGGGGCAGGCCTGTAACAAGCTGAGAGGGGGGGGAAATTTGCCCAGAAGGGCCCATCGCCTTTTGAATGACTTGTAGGTTTGTCTGGGGGAGGTGCATATGGGAGAAGGGTCAAGCATGGGTTGAGCGGAGGGGGGGGATGGTTTGAGTGGTCCCCGGTGTACGAGGAGTACCCAATAGGGTCTGTTTGTGGGTCTGCCCACCCTCCACCTCAACATGGCATCGCCCCACAAATAGGAGCACTCCCATTGGTACACCTCAAATACCTCACTAATCCCTTGAAATTAGGAAACACTAATTGGGGGCCCTTTGGAGACCCCAATTCTCCCTAGTGCAAGTACTTCTTTAAAAACTATAAGGAGATCTTATTTCCTTTTCTTGATACACTATAAACATAAAACCCTCTTAGTTATCCCAAGCATCTTTAGACTCTTGTATGTTATAAGGGTGTTATAAAAATGAAACCTATATCACATATATTCGCTACCATGAGGGTTCTTATTCCTTCATTCCAATATTTCTTAGTGAACCTAAAAGGTTTGTAAAGTACTTAAAAGGTTAAAATCAACAAATATGGAACAGAGGCCTACGAGTTCCTCTTAATAGAGAATCTTAAACTTAGTAAAGGCTTACTAACTACTTAGTAAAGGAATAAAGAATTCCAAGGTCCTATGGTGTAGCTTGTCTCGTGATCTTAAATAACTGAGATCCAGATCTCTCTGGATGTAAGCATTATACAGTTGTAGTCCTCCATGCCCATGCAAAGTAAGAGAATAGGTAATAAAAAACCAGTTTATTACGAGACATCACAGCCCTCCAGGCATTTCGTGGATGTCGTGATAGTTTTTTCTCCTTTAGTTTCCCTCTGTGTATATAGCATTAATTCGTGTACACAATCTTGATGAAGTGTTCCGGTCTAATAGACACTAGCAAGGGGAATTGTATCAGTAGGAACAGGGGAGCGCAGTCCAAGATGGTCTCAGTATCTCAAACTGAGTCTACAACTATATGTGATAGAGCACATGGAGCTCAGGGAATGGAAGGAGTCCATGGTGGGAGTATCTGGGCAATCTAGAAATCTTTACAAAGTCCTATAGCGTGGCTACAGCATATCTCAGTCAATAGTCTCGAAAAGGAGAGGACGTCTCAATAGAGCTAAGAATCAAACTCTCTCCAGCATTGTAAGATATACCATTTGTAAGGTATACCAGTAGTTGAAGAGCTGCTGGTTGGCACACAATCTCTGGATCAACAGCTCTTTGAAGTGATCACGCTAGCACTTCAGAGTCTACGATCGCGAGATTTTCTACTGGATCTTGAGACGACCCAGGCATGCACTATCGACTAGACAACCAGCAGGTTAGGGGAGTGACAAAGGACCAAGACTAGCAGAACGCAGACATGAGACAGCCGACGAAGGAGGTGGCTCCTTGAGTAAGCTCAAAGCGTAACAGAGGCAAGGGAAGACTCGAAGCATGAGAACCCTTTTTCCTCCCTTTTGCAGAGATGATCTCTGATACGATGCGCCTACGGCTCTATGCTTGTTTTGCTTCTTCCTCCAGACGAGCTACAAAAACACTACCGCGATGCAGAAGACGTCTTCCAAACAGGCTGCTCATGTTGGAGTCTTGGGCTACTTAGTCATCAATGGACGCAGCTCCATCAATGGAAGTTACAAAATTATATGCTCCTGGTAGTTACGAAATGGCTGTGGTGGCGGATAGCACGCCAGCCTTTACAAAGATACATTAGAAGTTGAAGAGAAGCATCGCCTTCTTAGGCTGAACTCGAGGGGCAATGATAAGTCAATTGAAAACGAAGCTCTAATCGAGAAGACTGACCTGAAATCGAAGTCCCCCATACTTAGGAGATCCGTGAGCAGCCACAAAAAGGAGCGTAATGGAGAACTGAAGGTAACTATGGAGGTTCCAACTAGAAAAGGCCATTGTACTTCCCCACGTGTTCCAACTCCAACTCAGATCTTGAAAGATCTGAACTTGGATCTTGAAAGATATCACCAATGAATCCCATTAATTCCCCTCTCCAAGTACATCTGAGCACCACTCCTTCTCTTTGGTGGTCCAAGGGGTTATTGCCTAGTATTACTCTTGTCCCGGCTAGTATCAATCAAAACATTAAGGGACATGGTGATCCAAGAGATGCCTTATATGGCATCGACATGATACGAGGAAAAATCCCACACCTCACTGGGGTAATAGTTCAAAATATATATCATTATTTCCCATTAACTCTACTGTTGGAAAAGAAACCAAAGGGATACCTTGGGTCCAAGTCAGTGGTCCGATGGATACTATGGTATCCAAGGTCCAATGTATAACCCATGCTCATTGTCCTCTTAGTACTAAAATACATTCCAATGATAATCTCTATAAACTCACTTATGTCATTAACATTTTCAAGTAATCCTCCCTCTCAATACCTATTATGGGATCATCAAGAAGAAGTTCATTTTGCTGGTGAAGACTGGTGACTTCCACATCCTCTCTCTTGAACTTGGTTGAAGAAGGCCCTTCTTCCCAGGATCTATCTACTAGGCAAAGACCAAATGCAACTCCTTCCACCTCTCCTTTTGAGATGGACTCCTCGGAGCTACCAGTTATTTTCTTGTCATTGGATGACAATCAAGCATGGCACTTGATAGGTTGGTCTATGAAGGGAAATATTGAAATACTTTCAAATTTCTTGGAAGAGAAAACATTGTTTGTTTCTATGCATCTTTTGGTGCAAACTATTCAGCATTCCAGTGTTCTAAGGATCAAAAGAAGAAGATCCGGGGAGCTATCTTTGTGATTTCAATCGAGCATGGCACTTGATAGGTTGGTCTATGAAGGACAAGACTGAAACGCTTTCAAATTTCTTGGAGGGCATGGCCTTAACTTGGCATGAGGCTTTGCTAGAAGAGACCAAGAATGATTGGGAAAAGTTGACTGGAGCAATGAAGGAGAGATTAGGGACAGTGGAGTCACCAAATTCTCTACTATTGCAATTGGATCAAATTTCTCAAAAGGAAGGAGAGTCAATTTCTACCTTCTCAGTGAGGTATGAGTCTTTGTTCATTAAGTATCAGCAATCTACTTTACAAGTTGTTTCTTCTTCTTCTTCAAATTTTCCAGTTGACTCACCTCTCACGTACCATCTCCATCATTGCATCACAACATTGCATAGCTTATGGCAGAATTTGTTGATTTGAAGTTGTACTTAGTGAATGCAAGGCCACCTAGGGTTCCATGAGATGACGATAATGGTAGAATTTGCTGATTTGAAGTTGCACTTAGTGAATACAAGGCCACCTAGGGTTCCATAGGGTGAGGATAAGCCTAGAAAAAAATCAATGTCACATGTTATGAATGTCAAGAAAAGGGGCACAGCCTGATCCTTTTTTCAGAGGTTGGTTTTGGTTGTGCTTTGCACCAAGTTTGGACCCAAGCATGCTTATATCATTCCATGAAGGGGGCGAAGGGGGCTGAGGGGGGAAATGCCCCCCCTAAGAATTCGTCGATGGGTTCCAAGCTGGGCCAAAATTTCATAAACATTGGTGCATGAGTTGCTCATGAGTTGTGGTCAAAATTGTAAGATAAGGATGCACTCTCTCCAAAACTCGAGAAGGAAATGGGGTAAGCTAGCTAGCGCAAGAGCATCAAAGAAAAAGAAGAAGAGGGATAATGGAACTCCAATGGCTCAAAAAGTGGAAATACATGTGGGGGATAATATACCAATGGTCAATGTTATCATTAAGGTAAATAGTTTCTAATGCATACATTGATGGAGGTGCATCTATAAATGTTATGAGTGAAAAAAACAATGAAATCTATTGATTTAAAATTGTGTTCTATCAACTCTTCCTATTGCATCAAACGTCTTGATAAGACAAGAGTGAAAACCTTAGGAGTGGTAAAGAACTTGGTAGTGGATGTATGTATACAACTTTTTAGGTTATTTCTACAAAGCTAGATGCTAGGGCTTGCCCATTGACCTTGGGAAGGCCATGTATTTGCTAGGTGAAGTCAGTTCAAAAGTGGAGATAAGTGATTTTATTTTGCAAGGAGAAAATAATCGGATCTTCTTCTTTTGATCCTTGGAACAATGGAATGCTGAATAGTTTGCACCAAAAGATGCATAGAAACAAACAATGTTTTCTCTTCCAAAGATGACCTCTGGGATTGTGAGGCTATGATCAAAGGATTCTAAGCAAGAACTACCTGATTGCTCCACCAAAAGATGTGATATAGAACTAGGGGTTTAGTTTTGGTCACATCTAAAAACCATAGATTGAAGAAGATGGAAGAGGTTATGGCATTAGATGAAGCCAAAGGGGCTCCCATGCTCTATTTGCCTAGATTAAGACAAATATCCACTTCTCTCTCTATATACAACTTGGCCAGCCCTAAGGCATGGCATTGTTCTCTTTCCTTGCTATTGCCACTTCGCTTTATGCCATGTCATACACAGCCTAGAATTCCAAGTTGCTAGTCCTATGCAAGTGCCAAGAATGGCACTTAGGCCTCACTTAGGTCATCCTAACCCAGGCAACTATTTTAAAACTGCATGTTCGGTTTAAGAACACACTGCCCTTTTCTACGATGCTTGGTCAAACAAGTAAAATGCATCCCCACACTTTGTTGAACCCTGTATTCATCTATCCTCTCATTCTCTCCCTAGTCTCACTGCTTCTTATCTATGACTTGTGCTGCCTGAGCTCTATGTTCACCATGGTGGCTAACATGCCCCCCCTCCTATTGTTGCTGATCTATCCTGGATCATCCTCTTTATAGTAGTGTGGTAGTGAGAATTGTTTGTATCATGGCATAGTGATCCAATAGGTGGTTTGTGCTGCATTCGACATAGGGACAGTACTTAGAAAACTAAGGGTCATGCATGTCCTCATATGCTTGGATGCGGTGGCCATGCAGGTTGCAGACATGGAGGTACATGTCAAGATCCTAGAATTGGGAGCGATCTACATTTGGATCAAAGACAATTTCATTATTGAGATTCTAGTGCTTGTCGTTGAGGGGGAGGCTATGAGTAGGGAGGTTGTTGATGAGCAGTAGGATGATGAGGTAGGAAATGTGCAATCACCCACGATGGCTAGGTCAGGGACGGTAGCATACATTTCATTGAAATCCTCGAGCTAGTTAAATAACCCCTATTTTGTGAGATTCTATCCTTGGAATTTTTAGCTTGTTCCTGGGGTTCCTACTGAGAGTGCTCTCAACGGAAGCAAGAACAGAAGAAGGAGAGAGAGAGAGAGACAGAGAGAGAGACAGAGAGCCACAAGTTTTGGTGGGTGCAGAACCACCCTAATCTTCTTTTTCATTCATTTATATATGTGTTTGAGTATTGTACATAACCGGGGTAAAGGCACAATGACTTTTAACCCCCACAACCTCCCACTTAAAGGACAATGTGCCTTTAAGGGAGAACAACCAGTGAGCATACTGTCCAATGCCCATCAATACATGGCAATACTCAAACCGCTGACTAGGTAGACTCTTCATCAGCATATCTGCAGGGTTATCATTTGTATGAACATTGACAAGCTCTATGCACTTGTCCTCAAGTACCTCCCTGATGAAATGGTACCTAACCTCAATGTGTTTGGTCTTTGCATGAAAGACCAGATTCCGTGCTAGCTGAATAGCACTCATGGAATCACTATGCAATGTCGGTACACCTGTATGAATCCCCAAATCTCCCACTAGCCGATCAAGCCATATAGCCTCCTTGCAACCCTCTGTGGCTGCAACATACTCAGCCTCTGTTGTAAACAAAGCAACGCACTTCTGTGCGCGAGACATCCACGACACTGCACCACCTACAAAGGTGAACACATAACCAGAAGTGGATCTTTTCACATTATTTCAAGCCTTGTAAAGCCTCTTGGCTATTCTTGACTGTTGTCTCTATTTTGCCCAAGTGCAAGTTCCGAGGGTGTTGGTCACCTACAGTCATGTCATTGCTTGTTGTAGCATAGGTGTTCACAAGTGTAGCATAGGTCCTCAGGTCGTGTTCCGGTAAGAGGTGTAGGCTAAAGCATGGAAAGCAAATCTCATGCGTGCATGAATGAGAAAGAGAGCTTGATCATAACAATTGGTGGAGGCTCTCGCCTCCACAGGAGTTCAAGGGTTTAGAAGGGGATTTCAGGGTTCGAAAGGGGGACAGGGCATTCGAGGGGTAAGGGTTGACGAGGAGGGACAAGGAAGGAGGAGGAAGGAGGAGGAGGAGGAGGGAGGAGGAGGAGGAGGGAGGAAGGAGGAGGAGGGAGTAAGAGGAGGGAGGAGGAGGAGGAGGGAGGAGGGAGGAAGGAGGAAGAAGGAGGAGATAGGAAGGAGGAGGAGGAGGAGGAGGAGGGAGGAGGAGGAGGAGGAGGAAGGAGGAGCAGGAGGAGGAAGGAGGAGGAGGAGGAGGAGGAGGAGGATGAGGGAGGAAGGAGGAGGACGAGGGAGTACAAGGTTAGAGAGTGCAAGTGTAAGGGCATGCTAGAACACGATAGTGTAAGAGAGCATGGATGCAATGGAGATCAATCGCATGATTACAATAGTGAGCTTGAACACTAAACCCTAGAGTGGGAGCTTCATTCCATTGAGAGATATTTATACATGTTGGTCTCTACACAATCCGTAGGTACACCTCCATGGTGGGACCTCTTTTGTAGGAGACCTTTTGGACAGGAGTCCCTCCACTTTTGGGGGGGACCTTTTGGGTCTCTACACAAAGTGGGGGGACCTTTTGGGTCTCTACACAAAGTGGAGGGACCTCTGAAAGTGTAGGCTTTTAGTCTCTCTCTAGATTTAGTATTTCTCTCTCTAGATCCTGATTTTGCAAATATGATTGGATCTTTTTTAGAGACGATTTTGGCTATCCTAATCCTTTAAGATTTATCATACCATCTTTCAGGCTCAAGATATTACAAGTGGAGCTTTGCCGCTACTCTACACACATAATGCTCTCATAGTTGTTGTCCTAGACTACACTTTTGGCCCTTGTTGCCACAAGGTTAACACCGACATCATTTGCCACAATCCTTGTAACAAATTGGATATATATTGCAGCTCTTCTTCACCAATAGTTCAGTTTATAGTTGATATAGACAATGTTTTGTAGCTGATTCAGACAGTGATTTTCACAACACTTTTACTTTCTTGCACCATGTCTACCACTAGCCACCACAATTTGGAGGCATCTACTAAGTTAGAAAATTAAATTATGATACATGGAAATATTGAATGGATACCATTCTTGTACTTCAAGACAACTAGAAGTATGTCAATGGGTCTACACCTAGACCATCTGACTGTTCAGCAACAACTCGTGCCATTGCCGCAACACAAGCTGAAGGTTCTACACCTACATTAACAGTGTCCACATTTGCAATAGATCATGCCATTGCCCGAGCACAGGCTGAATGGGACAAGAAAGAAAAATCATTTGATCGAATAAAACATGTGAGATGCCATGCTTGGACAACTCAACATAGTGAAGACATCAAAAGAAGCATGGGATATGTTCGTAGCTCTTTACGAGTCCAAGAACACATCTAGGATTCTCACACTGAGAAACCAGATCAACGAGAGTTTCTACAATAGAAATGAAACTAGTCATTCTTCATACTCAGAATCCAGGATTACAAAAATCAACTCGCAGCAGCAGCAGAAGGAGAAACAATGAATCTTGCAAAAATGGTGCAAGTCATCTTGAATGGAGTAGGAGATGGATATGAGAATCTAGCTCAAAGTATTTCCATTCAATGACGAATTCCAACAATGGAAGAGCTATATTTGGTGTTACTTGGTGAAGAACTCAGGACTCAGGCCATTTCTCAAGGGGTTCACTCAATAATTTATGTGACTATCACGTGAGTTCAACATATGGGAATATTTAATTTCATTTTTTCTCACATTTTCACAAACAAAAGGGTGCCAAAAAATGTTATTTTGGGAAAAAAAATACAGATTGAATAGGAAAAGGGTGCATTTTATTAATGAAAAACTCACAAATAAGGGATTTTATAAATAGACCTTGCACGTATGTGATATATAGGGTTCATACATAGTGACCCATCTGAGGTCCATTCAAGGATGCAACGGTCATTCAAATGATCAAGCATTCAGAGCTTCATATAGAAGTAGAGGCAAAAGTAGAGCATCTCAGAGAAGCAGTCATCATCAGCATCAAAATCAACATCCGCATCCGCATCAATATCAGCACCCAAGAGGAAATTGTTCCAACAAAGGAAGATTTCAAGGAAGTGGTAATGCATATCCACCAATGTGTCAAACATTCTATGCAACTATTGTCATAAGTTTGGACTCTGTGAAAGAGATTTCCGTAAGAAGCAGTACAAACCATGAGGTCAATCTAGTAGCAATTAAGGGAATTTCCATGGAAGAGGAAATCATCGCGGTGGACATTCAAGTCATAGTCATTATGTCTATGAACCTCAGCATATGTATCTTGGTGAGGATATGCAGAAGACAAATACAGTGTATCTTGACATTGATTGCAATTCAAAAGGGGAATGCAGTTATCAAGTTGTCGATTAAGCAGATCAAGATCCTTGGTACATCGACAATGGCACATCATCTCATATGACAATGCATCAAGAATGGTTCACAGATATGAAACCATTAGAATGACAGAAGAATGTTCTCTACACTGTAGATAACACACCAAATCTGTTTCAAGGGAAAATCATTGTCCCACTATGAATAATTTCACTAGTATAAAAGGATTGGTGAAAGATGTACTCTATGCTCCAAAGCTCAGTAAGAACCTCTTTTCAGTTGGGAAAATGTAATAACACAGCTACAGATTCATCTTTGATGGACATGAATGCGCCATCAAAGATAAATCCAGAGGATATCAGCTAGTAGGAAAAGCACTCAAGGAAGGATGCTTGTTCAGAATGCTAGCTTCAGTACTAGATTTGCATGCCATTTCAGCTCAGCAACGACCAATGCCACTTTTCGTGGTATGGCAGAAGCGATACGGACATGTCAATTTCAAAATCTTGATGCAACTGAGAAACTAGAATATGGCAATTGGAATTCCAAAATTTTAGTTTCTTGGAAAAGTTTGCAAAGCATGTTGCTTAAGTAAACAAAAGAGAACCAACTTTGGCAGAAGCACCTCTCATTCAAGAGATATTATTGATTTGATTCTTATAGATGTATGGGATTATGCACAGACTCGTAGCATCAATGATTCACTTTACTACTTGACTTTCATCTACGACTATAATAGATATTGTTGGATCTACTTTCTAAAAGACAAATCTGAGGTCTTTTCCAAATTTCAAGAATTCAAAGCCATTGTTGAGAACCAGACAGGCAGAAAGATCAAAGTCATGAGATTAGACAAAGGACGTGAATACATGTCATCAGCATCCATGAACTTTCGGAGAAGTAATGGCATTTGAAGGAAGTTCACATGTGCAGATACTCCTCATCAAAATGCAATAGGAAAAAGGAAGAATGATACTTTAGCAGATAGTGCTGGAGCAATGCTCAGTGAAAAGCATCTTCCGAATCAGTATTGGGAAGAAGCCACTTCAAACTACTTGCTTTATCAACTTCCGACTGAACTGATTTAGGGTATGACACCTTATGAAGCATTCACTGGATATAAGCCATGCATTTGGCATCTCCGCATATTTGCTTGCATAGCACATGCCCACATACATGAGGATCATCGTAGAAAGTTTGATGTGAAGTCATGTAAATGCATCATGGTTGGCTAAAGTGAAGAAAGTAAAGCATACAAGTTGTATGATCCCATCAACCAGAAGTTCATAATATCCAAAGATGTAATATTTGATGAAGAATCGGAATGGAAAACATCAAATACTCAGGAGATGATCACACCAATTACTCAGACACCTACAGAAATGGTTGATGAAGAATAGCAAGAATCGCCAAAGACACCTCAAGAAGAGCAGCAACTCAAATGGTCTACTAGGGAAAGAAGACCACCAGCCAAATTGACATATGCTCAGAAAGGGAAAGAAATTCAAATTGAAACCACCAATTATGCTCCTATGACTACCATCATGGCCATAGAAGAGCTAGTGTACTTCGGAATAGCAAACTCCTATGAGTGAAGAAATGGAAGCTTTGTATAAAAACAACACTTGGGAATTATGCAACCTTCCACCAGGAAAGAAGGCCATAGCAAAGCTGGACTCCATAAGATTTTTTATATCACTAAAGACACTCAGCAAATGGAATGTGTACTCGCTAGATGTCAAAAATACTTCTCTCAATGTTTACCTAGGCAAGGAATTCTACATGTAGCAAAACCAGCAGGTATTGTTGAACCAGGAAAAGAGTATAAGGTTTGCCATCTCAAGAAAGGTATCTATAGCTTAAAGGAAGAACCTAGGAGTTGGTATAGCCAAATCGACAGGTATTTTTCTAATCCAAAATACATGAAGCCCAATGCAGATCATACTCTGTCCTATAAAGCCTCGGGGGGTTCACCTCACAAAATTTTAGTATACCACTTGCATTCAAAAGGAGGGGTATTTTAATTCCACCTTGAAAATTTTTAACAGGTTTACAATAACAAAAGGGGGTTTTTATTGAACTTTAGAACAAAAACCGTTAGTTCATAAGCAAAGAGGGGTGGTTTTATTGGGAGAAAAGTTTTAGTTGAGGGGTTTTTTTAATACCCCTTGAATGCACTTGATACCTAGGATTCCTTATTAGTACACCCCCCGAGTACAAAGCTCAAGGGGAAGCTATCACTATTGCACTTTTGTATGTAGATCATCTGATTGTGATAGGAAGCAATGATAGTGTTACGAGAAACTATTTCTCAATTCTTGTCTTGAAAATTAAGCAAAGTATTTTGCGAATAGGATAGAATCGCAGTAGACGTGGTGGGGGTTCTATCGGCATTCTTATGTGGTTTAGTTGAGGGGCGCCTAGCTAAACGAGTGCCACTTAATTAAGTATTGTGGGTGATGCCATTATGAAATACTTGAATTATTTGGTAGATGCATGTGATGACCATTTCTTAGCATGTTGGTACTATGACGGGTAGTCATGAGTATTTTGGTGTATGCCATTGGGATGCTAAGTGTTCAAGGTATTAGTATTTAATGTGCGATGCAATTATGTATTAATATGATTTGTTTTCATGAGTTCAGATGATGCTAAGGAAGATAAAAAATATTAAGACTCAAAGTAACATTGGCAAGCGTTGGCAATTATTGGCGAATATTTGAAGTGCCTCATCTCGGTATATTTGGTCATAAGTATTAATGACATTAGTGCAATTGTGGATTCCAAATGATAAAGGGCTCAAATTCCTTTACATTTATTTGGCTTATCATCTTGGAAGAGTGGTGACGAATCATTGTGGATTAATGATTATGCAAAGGTTTTTGTATTAATGGCCAAGGGCCAGTTCATTTGTAAGAATGGCCAAGGGCTAATTCATTTTGTAAAAATGAGAGAATGCTCTAAAGCCTTCCCATTATTATTGGGCATGTGCTAGACTCAATCGTGAGTAAAGGATTGAAGAACAGAAAAGTATGCATTAAAGGATGTACAAGAGAAAAGGATGGCTAAAGGCAAGGACATGCCTTGGCAATGAGAGGATCACGTATCCTTGTATTGTGGCTCATGCATTACTTAAAAATATTATTAATACTCAAGGTGTGGGATCACGAGCCACACACCTTGAGGGGGGAGATTGTATTCTGCTTTACCTTGTGTCCTCTTCCATTTCATGGTTTTCCATTCTTCTCTTTCATGTATTCTAGTGTATTTGTATTTTTAAGCTAATGTGAATTTTGGCATTAGCAATTCACGTTACAATGGTATCAAAGATTTGGTACACTCCTTGAGAGAGTGGGTTGAGTGGTACTTGCCAAGAAGAAGTGTTGGAAAGAGGTGAGAGCAGCCATCACCACCAATTACAAGCAAAAGTTTCCAAAGAAAATAGACAAACTTGGTTGCTATAGCACGCGGCTATGTGAGAAGAAGTTATCTACCTTTCTCTCTCAATTCTTCACCAAATTCACTACTACCTGGCAGTATCTTAGCTTTTTGCCCACTAAAACTCTCCTAACAACCAGAGGAAGATTTGATGAAGAATGGAGCTAAATAGCTCTTTCCAAGTTCGCATTTTATTTTGGTAAGCTTCAATTTTTTGGGAAGTAATAATTGATATTTTGAGTAATCTCAATATTTGTCAGAGCAACAAGTGCTTAAAGTAAAAAATTAGAAGAGAATGGTAATGCCATTCTTTAGAAGCAAGATTTTATTGCATGAGTGCTTGCACTACAAATTTGGAAGAGATATCTTGCAACACTTTTTCTTATAAAGTTTTAACTCTATCTTGAATCAAGTGAAGCTTAGATACAACAAGACTAAGAAAATCCCGTGCTGTGGGATTCCCAAATGGATATTGGTTGCAATGAGGTTTCCCAACTACCATCCCCATTGTGAGTTCCCACACCAATTCTAAAAATGGCACCATTTCCCCTACTTTCAAGTTCTCCATGCTGCTTCGTCCACCTGCGCAGATCCTCTCTCCCTCTTCCTACGTAGAGATACTCTCTAGGGCCTCCCTTAATCCATACGGCCAGCCAACAACAAGTTTCAACTATGATTATATGTGTTTTGGGGATCTTGCCTTTAGAAGCATCTTCGACAATGGGGCGACTAAACACCACAAAGGATAACCCATTTCTTGCAGCGGCCATGGCGTTCTTTTAGAATCCATCATTTCCAAGACATACTTAGTTGCATGCTCCAACAAATGGAAGTTATGTTGTCAGCTATTGCCTTTCACCATGAGGAAATATCAAAATTTTACATGAAGCCTAGATCTCTTCTATGGTGGAACCATTATGTGCAAGCTACTAGTGGCGATGATGAGAGATTCTAGGATGTCTTTTGAGTTCCCTTAGAAAATTATTTCAAGGATTGACCGAATAGCTTCATGAGAAATTGTAGCAAGGCCCCATACCGGAATCCCTTGCAAGAGTTAGTGGCAGACTCATTCCTGTTTAGAAGCAGGTTGCCATGGCTCTTCTTGTTGAGATATCGAGCTCCACTCGAGATATGCCAGGGTGACCGTTGTGTACTTATGTCACCGACTTGTTAGCTGGAGATGCGGTTGGTACACCGCCCATGAATAATAGCTGGGTGGATGACAGCTATCCTTATCTACACTAGTTCGTGGCTCAGTTAGTATGCCACCTTAGTTAGTTGAGTTTGGTTTTGAGACCCACATATAGGGTTCTCCTATTTCTTTGTACTTGAGTTCTTTTGGCTTTCACAACTAAGAAGAGGAAAACTATTTTCAGCCTCCACCTTTGTGTGTATTCCCCCATTGTGATTGTGAGAAAGCCTCAAGTGAGACTCCTTCCCTCTCTCCCACAATCTTCACATGGTATCAGAGCCTTGTTCGTGGTAAGGAGCTCAAGAAAGCAAGCCAAGTTCGTGGTGTCCTCGTAAGAGGACCAGTGTTGCTTTCCTATTTCGAGTTTGGGAGCAAATCTCTACAGGTAGCACAGCCAGAAGTGCAGGAGTGCACTGTTTCAGATTGAGACGCCCTTCGCAGTGTGGCCATTTGGGGGCCCGTTTTGAAGGCGGAAGTTCTTCGCAGGCACTCAGAAAAAGGCCCTGTTTTTTGCTGTGCGACCATTGCGCGGCTAGTCGGCGCGGCTAGTCGGTGGAAAGGTGCCACAGAAATTGCATCGTATGCCTGTGTGCAGAGATATTGGGAGTTGCAGATTCATGCCTATTGCCTGTTGATGCAAAATCGTCACTAGGAAGTGACTGTGTGGTGAAATACCACTCTCGTCGGTTTTGCAGATCTGCCCGTGTGAGGCAAAAGCTGTGTTTTTTTGCAGTGACAAAATATTTTGCAGTGTTCTGTAATGGCATCTGATTCTCTTTCACAGATTGTCACTGAAAAGCTTGACAAGAACAACTTCCAGGCATGGAAGTTTAGAATGACGAATTTCTTGATGGGAAAAGGCTATTGGGAATTCATTACAGGAAATGAAGAAGAACCTGTTCTTCCTAATGTTCCCAGTCAACAGGAAATGCAGGCATTCAAAGGATGGCATGAGAGAGCCAGGAAAGTTATGTACTGGCTATCTATCAGTATTTCGGACTCCATGATTGTGCATATTCAGGATGCAAATATGCCAAAGGAGGCATGGGATACTTTGGCAAAAATGTATAGCACAAATACGCAAGCCAGGAAAATGCAACTCAAACAGGAGTTGCACAATGTGCAGAGAGAAAATTTGAGCATAAATGACTACCACATGAAAGTGAAGAAAATTGCAGATGCACTTGCTTCCATTGGGTCGCCAGTGGATGATGATGATTTGGTTTCTGTGACCTTGAATGGTCTAGGAAAGGATTATGCACAGTTCCGAACATCCATTGCCATCTGTGAAAACTTTCCTGATTTTGAGGAGTTGATTGCTCTTCTAATTTCTGAAGAGCAGAGAAATGGGGGTGCATCTTCTTCAGCAGGAACTTCAAAAGAAACCGTCTTCTACTCAAATGCTGGCAGAGGTAGAGGAGGCCGATCTGCAGGCCATGGTAGAAATCAGAATATGCAGCAAACGCAAGAAAACCAGTCCTATGCAGGAGGACGTGGTAACTCTAGAGGCAGGGGGAGCCAAAGAGGCCGTGGTGGATGGCAGAGGAGCCAAAATGCAAACAGCAATGTTGAATGCTACTATTGTGGCAAAATGGGTCATATGGCTAAAGACTGCTACAAAAAGCAGAATGACATTATGAGTGGAAAATTGCAGCAAGGCAATTATGCATCCTCTAGTAGACAGGGTGATGACAGAAATGAGCATTTGTTTATGGTGCAGCATATGACAAATTCTGTAACAATTGCAGAAGAAAGCAATGATGTGTGGTATGTTGACTCGGGTGCGTCAAACCACATGACAGGTCATGCTTAATGGATGCAGGATGCAAGAAAAATGAAAAAACCAGGATTTGTGGAGACTGGTGATGATACTGCACATCCTATTGTGCAGATTGGCAAAATTCCTTTGTCTATGCAGGATGGGAAAAAGAAATACTTGTCTGATGTATTTCATGTCTCGAACATCACCAAGAACCTGGTTTCTGTTGGTCAGATGGTTGAGCAAAGCTTGCAGGTCAGATTTAATCCTCATGGATGCTTTGTTGAGGATATGAAAAATAATGGTCGCTTGATAGCAAAAGGAAAGAAGAAGGGCAGGATGTTTACGTTGGATGCAGACATGCCTGAATTGAGTGCAACAATGTTTGCACATGGGACGGTGTAGTTGCAAATATTGATATCTGGCACAAACGCATTAGTCATGTTAATATACAGCGACTTAAATCAATGCAAGCCCAAAATATTGTTGCAGGATTGCCAAAATTCAGGGTTGCAGAAATGCACAAGATTTGTGAAGCCTGTCAATTTGGGAAACAGGCAAGGAAACCTTTTCCTAGGCATGTTCAAGAGAGTAAAAAGCCATTGGAATTAATCCACTCTGATGTGCGGACTACAAAAGCTGCATCTATTGGAGGCTGTCACTATTTTGTCACATTTAT